>NW_017305386.1:408742-412211 GCF_001594115.1 Trachymyrmex septentrionalis | reverse complement strand
TATATATATATATATATATATAAAAGAGCTCTCACAATATCAATTATAAATCAAAATAAAGCCGATGATACATGATGCTTGTTTTCCTGCTGGATTGATAGCTGGATTAGAATCTTGCCATCCTACTGGCTGCGGTGCTGTCAGTGCTAGTATCGTAGCTAATACGGTTAGGTTAAGATTCCAGTCCACACACACACACACACAGCTAGCAATCCAACAGGAAACAAGCATCGTGTGCCGCAAGCTTAAGCCTTTAGAGTAACAAGATATTAACGTGCAATGTAATTAAATATCATATTTGTCATCTAATTTAATAACTCTTTACTGCACGTTTTGATTCAGATTGAGGTTCTTCTCAATAAAATGATTACATCCATGACATTACGTAAAGAAATTTACATTAACAAAATACATAACAAAAATGTTAGTCAGACATACCTAAAACGTGATTTTTTAGTAATAAACTAAAAAAAATTAAAATTCACGAAACGAGAAATTAAAAATTTTGTGGTTACAATTACTTTGCGAAATATTTGGCTAAGCTATTTGTTTAGATCTCGTCGAACTATCCTAAATTTAAAAAAATCATGTTTCTATGTCAATTTATTGCCGAAAAAGTGGAAGTTTTATAAATTTTAACGCACGAAATCAGATACGTACGAGTCGCTAAGTGGCCGGTCATCCTCACTTTACCGCACGCCGGCTTCCCTCACTCCGCCTGGCGCGCTGCCTCGCTCGCGTACCTCAACTTTCCAATAGTTTTAAACAAACTTTTTCGGCAATAAAAAATTCAAAAATTTTTTAACAGTAAATTCAATTCTTGACAAACTACCAGATGGAACTCTTAATCTTAACAATTAGAGCTACAGTGATTTATTGAAAAAAAATTGTTGTCTCAGCTCCTAATAATCGGAGGGTAACTTTTTTTTTAAATTCGTAGAAAAATGTGAGCTGTCGAATACTTCATAGCTATTTGATATAATGCATATTAACGGAATTATTCCATTTTTTTATACGAAAAAAAGATACCTACTTTTTAAAATCGTTTTAAAATAGTTTAATTGCAAAAAATCGTTTTGTTTCTAAGTATACGTGCAACTCTTGAAGAAGAAAAATCACCTCTGTAAATTGCTGTGCGACTGCTCAAAGATGAAGAAATTAAGTTTTCCGCAGACAAGTTTTTACTGAACAAATGGCTTTTGCAAAAACTAATGAACATTTCAGGTTCGTTCAGGATTAGATTTTTTTGTCATCCCAAGGGCTACATTTTACGAGAATTTCAAAGATCTGCGTTTCAATCTCAATGAACAGAGCAAGTGAAAAAAGGCCTTTTTCGATTGTTTTTATTTGTTTTCTACTTAATTAATAGACCTATCTTAATGTTCCACGTCTCATTTTGTTGGTATTTTGAATACCTACATTTTTTATACTGAACTTTTTTCCATACAATCAACATCTTTTATTTTATAAGCGAAAAACCTGCTTTTTGCAACTATTCGAATTTTTTTCGCGTATTTCCCACACGAGTTGCGAGTCTCAAATATACATTTCTTTTCTGATAGCCTTCAAAACATTTTCATGCAGAAAAATTTCAACTTACAATTTTTGCGCGAAATGAATCTTTTTGAGTCTAATTTTATTGGACTACTGGACGCTGGATGCGGAAGGACTTCCCATTCAAGCTGTAGAAATCTGCTTCACGTTCGCATGCGGTCAAGCGTTATCATGCAACAAAATGACTTTGCATTGATTGTTGGTAACAGATGGTCTTTTTTGCATCGTTATTCAATCGGCAGTTGCTGTTAATAACGACCAGCTGTAATGATTTCATTTGAACGCAAGAGCTTGTAATACAGCACACCCTCCTGATCCAAGTGCAGAGAAAGGTCTTATGCCCGTGAATATTCTTCTTCGGCGTTGAAATAGATAGCCGGGGTTCATCCATGATTTTCTCCGCTTGAGATTATCAAAATAAATTGATTTTTTATAACGATACGTCATAACAAACTCTTTTTTCTTTGCCTAGCAAGCAAAGAAGTTGCGATAGCGACAAACGATTCAAAATAGCATTTTTATAACCATATCCCTTCCTTATAAATTTTTCCTCTAGCATACAAACCTTTTGAGACGGTCATTTGAATAACATTTAACACTTTTAACAACTGTAAAAGCGTTTGAACTGGATTCTCATCAAGAAATTCTTGCAGCTCGACATTCAATTCTTTCCGTTGTCCAAGACATTTTTATTTTTTATATTGAAATCACTGTTTTGAAAGCGTTTCAATCAAACTATGTATTTTCTTTTCGATGGAGTTTTATCACTATACACTTTGGATAATAAGCGTTTCAGTTGCGATTTTCTTAAAGTTGAAGTAGTGAGGAAACACATGTCGGAAAAACAACTTATCGCAGTTCATTTTCACTCGATTGAAAAATTTCTTTGGTGTCGAGAAATTTAACCTGAAGACTAAATCACTTTCAGCAAAGTTTTGTCTAAACTACAAAAGACATGCGACTTCACCGTTGTAACTCGCCAGCGTTGAATCTGGCACCTTCTAGTAGCGAGCGGTAGGAATTAAGTTTATCATCTATATATACAGGATGATCCAGGACAGCCCTGGTATCCCCGAAAAGACGTATTTTTAATCTAATTTTAAGACGATTTCTCCTTTATGAAAATTTTGTCCAAAACTTAGTTTTCAAATTAGAGCAAGTAGTTAGCGTATCACGGGCCGTGTAGAGGAGACGGGTAAGAGCGGCGCTAACGGTTAGACACTTCACATGTGGGGCGCATACTAATCGGATTCACACGTTTATAAAAACACATTTATTCTTATTCTCCTCTCTATCTCTTTGTCTTTCACTTCAAATACTTCAAATATGCTAATTTTGTTAAGTTATAAAAGAAAAATATTGCAAAAGAGCGAAATTAGACAATAATTACGTGCCATAAGCATTATAAAACTATTATTCCAGCAAACACCAAATAAATACAACATAACGTGGAAATAACAAATAATGTAACAGATGTTACACTTTATTTATATTATAATTATATAACTTTACTTTATATATACAATATAACGTAGCCGGGTTATGAAACTATTACATTGTTTTGTTATTTATAATAAACGGACATATAACGGGATTCGTTGCATGTTATATAACAATTATTTTGTTGATTATATTAATGCTACGTAGGCTGCTGGAAAAGTTTCTGCAAACAATATGAAAAAAAACATGAAAAATTCGGTAAATGGCTTTATTGTTTTTCAAAGTATTCGCCTTTAAGATCAATACATTTTTGCATACGCTCGAACAAATTTTCGAAACATTTTTTCCACTCTAAGGCTGTAACAGAAATCAATGTTTCAACAGCTGCTTCAGGCGACTCAAATCGCTCACCACGCATCTTATTTTTAATGTTCGGAAACAAAAAGAAGTCATTAGGTGATAAATCAGGTGAATA
>NW_017305386.1:406564-407400 GCF_001594115.1 Trachymyrmex septentrionalis | reverse complement strand
ACGCATCCGAACAGGAAATGAAAATCGCCGCAATGCATGACAAGTGTGAAAATCCCTGACAATGATAGGGATGTAATCGTCGAAGTCAGACATGTCAACATCGCACATGACACCGAACGCTCGCTAAGACGGCACGCGACGCACTGAGAGAGGAGACGGGTCGACAGGATCGAAAGTCAGACTTTGTTTATTATCGGTAGATATGCCTTATTAAGACCCTCGGTGTCGGTCTGCAAATTGAGACTGTTCTTCTGTTTTTTAATATGTAGCATCTCCGAAATCAAGCGCTTTCTATACGAAGGTTCCTCGTCTAATATCAGAACATTGTCCCATTGAAAATCGTGATTGTGACTCAACCTATGATCGGTGATGACAGAGCGGGCAGATGTTTTGTGTCTAATATGATTACAAAGTCTGACTTTCGATCCTGTCGACCCGTCTCCTCTCTCAGTGCGTCGCGTGCCGTCTTAGCGAGTGTTCGGTGTCATGTGCGATGTTGACATGTCTGACTTCGACGATTACATCCCTATCATTGTCAGGGATTTTCACACTTGTCATGCATTGCAGCGATTTTCATTTCCTGTTCAGATGCGTTGGTGAGTGAGCACTTGGCTTCTTATCTGCGGCGTGTTTTGATTTTAAGTTTTAAAGTTTTTTAGTTTACTTGTCTTTTATGAGTTCCCTTCCTTTTCCGTTTTTCAGTCAGCACTTGACTATGTCTCTTAACATCGGTTTGATTGCCCTATCGCACATACAACATTAAGCTACGTCGAGATCCATCACATTTGCTGATTTCCGCGCGTTAAAAATGTTGCGTCACTGAATGTTATCGATTT
>NW_017305386.1:405304-406224 GCF_001594115.1 Trachymyrmex septentrionalis | reverse complement strand
TTTTTTTTTATTTTATGTATCTTTGACTGTTATCTTTAATTATATATATTATGCGACGACTCTTTTTCGCCATTTATTTTGTTTATTTTGTTTATACATAAAGAGTCTTTATACCGTTGTTATTTCTTTTAAAATACTATGCAAACAAAACTAGTTGGCTTGGGTACAAACTGTCAATTGAATTATAGGTTAAAAACGTCTAATTTTACGGATATGATAGTAGCAGAACGTTGGCGCCACTGGAAGTACTAGATAGAAACTTTTCTAGCAGCCTACGTATCATACAATAATTAGCAATTTTGATTGTGAATAACTTTTTAACGAAGAACGACTGCGGACTAAAACCTCTTGAAGATTACTCGGGGTCATGATCTTGATCACATATGTCAAGGTCATCGGAAAGTGCTCTCCTATATTAAATAATTATCAAAAGTTAAAAAAATATATATTATAGAATACAATTTTTCTATTTTCTGCTTAGTTTTCAGGAAAATCGGATTTGAAAATCCATTGTGTACATACACTTTTACAACTAAGTTATGATCAAGCGATTAATCACGCAACTAATTACACATTCAAGCAATTAAAAAACCAAAATACATTGCTAAAGGTTCAGACATCGATAATTAAGCAAATACAGTTATGTATGCGACAACGAGGACAACAGTTCGAACAATACTGTAAAAAATAAAATAAAATTTTGTTCATTAAACATTTTTTTTATGTTTTTCGTAAAACTTAGTTTTTAGAAGCTGTGTAAACATTGTTTCTAAACGATATGTGTTATACGTCGCTCGACGAACCATAGCTTAACCGTAACGCATACGTACGTAGCGGATTTTCGAACTAGATTTTCTCGAAAAACTAATCAGAAAATCGAAGAATTTTATTCTATATATTTCTTTACTTTTTTATAAGGA
>NW_017305386.1:392380-405204 GCF_001594115.1 Trachymyrmex septentrionalis | reverse complement strand
TATATATATGTGTGTATATACTTATATAAAATACATTTTTATTTATTTTTATGAAAAATTAGTATAGAATTAATTACCAAAATCATAAAGTTAGATAATAATTAAATGGTAACATTTTGTGTGCCTCTCTGTATTATTTTTAAAAAAAGCGAATTATACTCGTATTTTTGATCTGGGAATAAACTTTAATATCTCTTGATAATTTTTTCAAGATTGATGAGAATAATGCTTGAAAGCGGATATCTAGACTTTTGATAAACTAAGAATAAATTACCACAATTAACTTCACCACTATGAATACTAAAGGGTTAATAATAGGAACTAGTGTACCAAACGCTTCTTTTACAATGGCGCAACCAACGATCTTTCTCGGCATTAAAATGAACGTTACGAAAAAGGGGAGGCGACAAACTCGTAAATTCTCGAGGCTGGTCATTCCGCTCATCGTTTTCAACTCGCGCTTCCTGCCATTAGAGCAACAAATGAATTCCAACACGCGGCTGCGATGGCTGCGACGAAGGTTCGTTTATCAAAGACAGATGTGGAACACCCCTCCGGAAACATTCCTTGGTGATTTTATAGGATGAATATTCATTCGTTCTGACCCTCGAAGAGGGGCTGTATCGGCTTCACCTCTATGTGCTTAGAATCAATTAGAATGATACATGATTTGCGTGCGATGGCCCCATTATGAATCGTTGCTTTAGCGATTGTCGGAAGACAATTAGGTGATAAATCAAGTGAATACGTACAATGAGTCATCAATTCGACATTATTACTGGATAAAAAATCAACGGTTTGACATGCTGTGTGACAGCTGGCTTTGTTATGATGAAGGACGATTTCGGTTTGTTCTACGCAATTCATTTATGACTTCTGGCAAACAAATTGTTATATATCAATCAGTATTTACAGTCCTTTGAATCCTCTAAAGCCATGGTTGTCACATGTCCGGTATAACCGAAGAAACAAGCAATCATTTGCTTAGCAGCACTGCGTGAACGAACAACTTTTGTTGGTTTCGGTTCATTTTGAAATACCCAAACAGTGGATTGTTGTTTACTTTCGGGCTCATACGAATAGATCCATGTTTCTTCCCCAGTAACGATGTTGTAGACCAAATTTGATCGACCTCGGTTGAATTTTTTGAACATTTCTTTGCTTCATTTAACACGAGCCTGTTTTTGAGCTTCGGTCAAATTGTGTGGGATCCAACGACTGCAAAGTTTCCGTACGCTCAAGTAATCATGCAAAATCGTATGTATTGCTTTTATGTCAATGCTTAAGGATGCCTGAATCTCGCGGTATGTTATATACCGGTTTCGCTCAATCATTTCACGCACAGCATCAACATTAGTGGCAACAACAGACGTGGATGGACGAGCTTCACGGAATTCATCACTAAGAAAGGTATATCCACGCTGGAATTCGGCAAACCAATTATAAACAGTCCTATTGGATGGTGCTTCATCTCCAAAAGCCAAATGAAGTCGATCAATGTATTGTTTCGGAGTTAGATTACATTTGTAATCGTAAAAAATCATTGCCCAAAGATTTTCTCGCGAAATTTTCATTTTCTTACGAAATAACTTCTTTTAAAATACTATGCAAACAAAACTAGTTGGCTTGGGTACAAACTGTCAATTGAATTATAGATTAAAAAGGTCTAATTTTACGGATATGATAGTAGCAGAACGTTGGCTCCACTGGAAGTACTAGATTGCAGAAACTTTTCTAGCAGCCTACGTATTTCTATCAATACCTATTACTTATTTTATTCATAACATTATTTACCAGAACAACTAAAAGTAAACACCATAATAATTAAAGCGAAATGAAATATTAGAATGTAAAATATATTTATCTCTGATTACATCGACTTAAGGGGATGGAGTGGCCAAATTATCAAGATTTTGCAAATCGATTTAAATCTCTAAATTTATTGAATGAAATAAAAAATCCTTTTACAGGATTATAAAATAGATGCAAAATTTGGTAGTGCTGCAATAGACTTTATACTAATATCAAACAAATAATAAAAAATTTACATTTTTTTCATCTCGTAGAGCTGTCACTTGACATAGATGTTTTCTTAATATAAAAGTTTTATAGCTCGTATGAACTAACAGTGCAGCAATAAGCGTATATACGTTACATGCACAAATAATACTAAGTTTATGGAATTAAAAGGGGGATCATTTATTAGGGGATCCTAATGAATGAAAGATGTCACTATTGAATTTGAAATTTAAAAAAAGCTATACTATCGATCTTGATCAAGTTCGGCCGTGTGCGCGCACATCGTTTCAGCATCTTCTTAAAAACTTGAATTCAGGTTAATTTTGAATCATCTTCAGCGATATCCCAATAATAATTAATCTGCAGTTTCATATTTTCGATATGTAATATGGGGACAGCATCTTCAAACTCCCATGATTAAGAAGTGAATATATTACGTTCACTAGTTATCAAGTGAAGAAAGTTAATACAATCAAGAGATTAGATCACTAAACGGTTTTCATCTTTTTGATTTTCGGCCGGAGAATCTCCGAAATTCAGGAGAAACCGAGGAATTCAGATTTTTTTAATGAATCTTCGACTAATCGTTTATTTGATGAAAAAATTTTTTTTAGATAAATGGAAGTTTATAATAATATAACGCCGGTCTTTCTTATATTTTTATATAAGATATTTTTAAGGTGATATTTGTAAGGTGATTGGTGGAGAGGGGGGAGATGCCACACTTAAACTCTTATTCTTGAATAACTTCTTAATAATATTGAATTAAGTTACGAAAAAATATTTATTTTTTAGAGACCTTTTTTATTCACACAAATTTACAAATTTAACGTTTAATTTTCTGTATTTTTGGAAATAAATGATATATCATATCTTGCAAAAGCGGCATCTCCTCTTATATACAGTAAGTCAAGTAAGAGCGTGGTCGAGTTCATGTTATTAGTCTTGAGATAGGTTCGAATAGTTTCATACGATATATCTAAACCTTTCTGCTTCAATTTTGCTTGTCCTTGACGCAGTGTTAAGCCAGGATTCCGCGAAAACAAATTCACAATTTTTTTATCGTTTTTTTTTGTCCACTTTGCATATCGAGCCACGTTCCGATCGACATTTTTTAATCATCGACATTTTTTGCCACATTATATCGCTACAACCACTTCTGTACGAATGATTTCGACTTTTTCATATATTTAGCAGCCGCTAATTGTGACATTTTTTAACCCTTCGGAGTGCAGAGAAACACAACGTGAGGAACACGCTTCATAGCGTGATGCGTATTTGGTACTCATGGCGCTTAATGTGATTCTCTTAAGAAAGTTCCATGACAACTGAATCTTCCTTATAATGCATCAAGGACAAAGGTGCCCTCTATGGATTCATGATAGATTTAGGGCGATATCTTTTATTAGCTTTGAGTAAAGACAACCACGCTCTTACTTATTGTATATGGATAATATGCTATCTCCTATGGGAAAAGATGTCACAAACAATAAAATAATGTGATGCAATATAAATTTACATATTTTACTTATTTATAGTTCATAAGTAACGGTTTAAGTTATAAGGATGTATAAAGATATGATAAAATATAACTTAATAAAATATGAAAGAGAGTAATTTAGGAAATAAGTCGAACATACTTTCGTTTAAACAGCATTTCATTAACTTAAAATATTTCAAATTATAAAACATTCAAAATTTTAATTTATAAAATTGTTTTAATAATGGTTTCAAGCAGGAAAAATTGTGTATAATATTTACAGTTATCTTATTCCCAAGTGTAAGAGGAATATTCAATTGCAACTTTTACACATATATGAATATTACAAATTATAATCTATATCATCTACAGAACCTCCAGAGAACACTGATAAAAACCATATATCATTTGCCTGGTTTTACAGTAAGCATCGAAATACAGACCTTAGCTATTAGCATACTGAATATTACAAAGACCATATATCGCGATCTACTTTTTTATTTCCTATAATCATTACCAATCGACTTTGGTATGGACATGTTTATCTCTGCCGATAACTGCGCAACTGTTTATCACACGTTTTTGCACAGTCAGTATGACCAACGCGCGTCCTATAAAAAAAAAGCTATGAATAAAGTGGCGTCTTTCCTCTTGTGGCATTTTTCTTTACATATTTTCTTCCAGTTTTGAAAAAAAATCTCCAATTATACAGAGTGTTTTCTCTAACTTATCTAAAATATCTCTGTTGTTTTTAATTATATGAGAAAATACCAAACGAGAAAGTTGTTCGATTCGAAGGGGCACACATTATAACGAGAAAAAAATTTTTCTCAAGGTCATATTTTTTTAAGATTTTAAAGTCACCTCTATTTCTTTAAATGGAATTGATAGAAATAAAACACATATACTGTTTAACTCTGAGAGAATGACCTTGGATTGAACGAAAACTCGTCCGTTTTGCGTAGGTCTTCATAGCGTTGTATTGCGTTACATCGCCTCGTATGCCAAACCGAGGTCATTCTCTCGTTAAACAGAGTAAGTTGCTTCAAAAAGTATATAATATTTAAATATAATTTTTTAAATAAGCAACTACATGTTTTTTTTTCTACCAATTAACTCATCTCATTATTTGATTCATAAAAGTATTAAGGTACGATTATAAAAAATTAATAATTTCTGAGTTATTGTATTTAACATTTTATGTCAATATATGCCAGAATAAGGTATAAAATATTTCGTAAATTATTAATTTTTGATATCACTACCTTAATATTTTTATATTCAGAATAATTAGAAGAATCATATTGTGTAAAAAAAATCATACAATTCTATTCTTCTTAAAAAAACGAGTTGACCTTGAAGTTTCAAGCAATATGACCTTGAGAAAGACTTTTTACTCATCACATACTTGTATATAATATAGGGTGCGGCAGAGAAACTTACTTTTTTTAAAGGTTAATAAAAACGAAACTATTGCAGATATCGGTATAATTCTTTTTTCCTCTTACAGATCACCTCATCAAATTTTTTTTCATGCACTTTTGAAAATTACATCTATCAAATGACGGTCGCCGTTGTCTATGCACTGATTGAGTCGATTTCTGAAGTTTTGCGTCACTCTCTGAAGCATGTCCACCGGTATTTCGGCGATGGCGTTCCGAATGTTTGTCTTCAGGTGAGCTAGGGTCTCTGGTCGATCGTTGTAAACAATAGACTTCAAATAACCCCATAGGAAGAAGTCGCATGGAGTCAAATCTGGCGCATGGAGTCAAATCTGGCGGCCATTACTAAAGTATGCCTCGACGGCAAACGCGCGATGCTCTCTTATCCAAAGCATGATCGAGACTGGCTGTGGGGGGAACAAAAATTGAGGACCTATCCTTTCGGACGCACCCCCTCCCAGCTTCCTACCTTCACCCCTTGCCGTTTGGCGCGTTTTTCAAAAAAGTAAGTTTCTCTGCCGCACCCTGTATATAACTCTTCGAACAACTTTTTCCTTTGGTATTTTCTCGTATCATTAAAAATAACGGAAATATTTTAAATGGTGAAGTTAGAGAAAACATCCTGTATATAAAGAAAGGCCTCTGTAGATAATTTTTTATTTAGAGAAACTACCATAAAATAGTAACAATTTCGAAATTTTGATGTAATAATATAGAGGCAATTATAGGTGTTATCTTTAAGCTTCTTTTCTGCTCACTCACTCTCTCTCTCTCTCTCTCTCTCTCTCTCTCTCTCTCTCTCTCTCTCTCTCAAAGCATATAGTCAATTCACTACTTACCTTCATCTTCATCAACTTCTCGATCAATAGCAATAGCACACAAACTGTTCTTAAATTTGTCGATGACATGCGGTTAGCCATTGATCGTAGAATGGTAATTCCATTTTTGTTTTATTTTTCCAAGACTTTTGACTCGGTCATCTACAGGCAGCTGATACATAAACTCACCCACTTTTGGATATTTAATCCCATTCTTGAATGGTTCAGATTGTACCTGACGAATCGTTTCCAATGCGTTCGAGGATCCGATGACCTCTCAAACTGGACGCTCATCTCCTCTGGAGTACCGTATAATTCGATGTTTGGTTCTATTTGCAATATTCATTGACGACTTAAGACATTTGCTCAAGCACTCCAATTATATCCTCTACGCCGATGACCTACATGTATATCTGCATTTCCCCCCTGTTGACCAAGAGGGGACTTTAACTTTGATAAGGGAGGACATCTCAGCTGCTGTGTAGTGGGCATCGTGCAATTTTCTAACCTTAAACGCCAATAAAACAAAAGCCATTCTGCTGACCCGATTCGTCAATAACATCCTGGCGAATAATAGCATTGAACTGAATTTAGACGGTACTCCAATCGAACTCTCTAGTCAGTTATTAACTTATTATTTTGGAGACACCTTCACCAGCACTCTCAACTGATATGTGCACGTCAGAGTCTTTCTTTCTGGATAAATGGAGTCTTGTGATGTTTAAACGGCTTCTTGATTTTACTGAGAGTTCGATTTGTGTCCTTTCTGAGCTTTCCACTCTTTGACTACTGCTCGGCAGTGTTCACGAAGACTGATCAACAGAAACTAAGGATTAGGCGGATGATGAATACATGCGTGTGCTTTATTTTTAACTTTTGCAGGGATGATCATGTTTCTTATTTCTATGATAAGTTAGACTGGCTGCCCTCATACGACAGAAGGGATTACCTAGTTGGCTGCTTAGTATATTTGATCCTTAAGTCACTCCATCCTATCTTGCTGATGAGCTGAATTTCTGCTCGAGACCTCGTGCAACATTCAGTGGTTTTCTTGATCTTGTAGTACCAACGTGCAGAACATCAACCTATCAGCATTTTTTCGTCTAAGCAATCTCTTCGCTTTGGAACTCTTTACCCAAAATGATAAAGGAATCTGAATTCGCTTCCTTCTTTTGGACAGACATTCTTCTGCCATCTGAGGCGTCGCGGGGTGAGCTAGTCGACCCAATCCTTTTTTCGTAATTATTGCTTAATAATTTTATTAATTATTATATAATAATTTTATCAATAATGTTATGTGTAAGACTCCCGTTCTCATTTGTAATGTCTGAGATATGTAGCAAACGTCACATTGCTTTTCTTTTTCTTTCTTTAGAATTATTAGGTATATTATTTTTACTTTTATTTTTATTATTTCTATTATTTTTTGTATTATTTTTAGTTTTATTTTGTTTTTAATTTTCTTACTATTTTGTATTATTTCTTTGTTAATATTATTTTTATTTATATCTATTTCCATTTTTACTGTTACTGCTGTTTTTTTAAATTGCATTGTATAATATCGCGTATCTTGGATGATTCTACAAGTTGTACCTACAGTTCTTAGAAGGTTAATCCTAGAACTAAAATAAATGCTTAATCAATCACAATTAGTCAAACAAAGTTCTACAATCATTTTTAAACAGAGTTCCGGCTGTTATATATTTTTTAATTAATTAATTTTTTAATTAATTTGTTAATTTACGAGTTCAGCACGATACTTGGAGAAAAAGTGTCGTGCTGATTGCTTACACTAGTTCTGGCGATAGTTTCCGATAGTTCTATGCTCTACAATAATTTTTAAATAGAATCCACCGCTATATATTTTTAATTAATTTTTTAATTACGAGTCCAGCACAACACTTGGAGAAAAAGTGTCGTGCTGGACCCGTAAATTAAAAAATTAATTAAAAATATATAGCGGCCGGAACTTTGTTTAAAAATAATTGTAGGACCTAAGACTTAGCTAAAACTGACGCTAGAATTGTTGGAAATAGCTTGCACGATTCTTTTCTTCCAAGTTTTTCTGTCGTTTTGTCTTCTATATTTGAAATGTATAAAAATTGATAATTGTTGGAATTTTGTTTTCAAAGTACGTGTATTAGTAAAATTTGGATAGAACTAACGGGAACTGTTACCAAAAGTAGTAATATTTATCGTTTTCTTGCATTTTAGAGGAAAAAGTGTCGTGCTAAATTCGCGAAGTTACCACACCATATTTCCGTTTTTGGTTTTTTGATATAAAAAATGCAGAACTTTTTTTCATTTTTATATAGAACTGTACAACTATGAAAAGAGAGAGTGCTACTGGAATTATCATTTTTTTTTATATTAATAGATTAGTAGAATATCGTGCTAACTTCACAGATTCTGTTGATTGTTTGTCGATTTTGAAACATATAGCGTTTTCCAGCAAGGATACGGTGCAACACAATGAATCATTACTTTGTTTGTCATTAAATAAAGATGAAATGATGTTATTATACTATGTCCTAGTAAACGTCTACAATCTGAGACTAAAACTGTAGTACGTAATAACACAAATTAAATTGACAAGCAATTTAATATTATTGATTCTACTATCATAAGCATCTTTAACGCGTTTATTAGTATCAACAATATTACTTTTCTTAGTCAATTTAATTTGTGAACTCTTGCACGGAATTCGGGAGATTCAGGTTCGAATCTTGACTGAGGTGACATTTTTACAATAAGTTATTTTCAGTACTTCAAAGATGATTATTAACATCAAAATTATTACATTGCTTGTCAATTTAATTTGCGATATTACGAGTATATGTACTTTATCTTCTGCAATCTTAAGAGTGTATTTCAAAACTGATCAACAATCAGCGAGCAGTTTAATTGAATTGAAAATTGTAAAAAATTCACACAAAATATTATGAAACTTGCCTTGACCGAATCTGATTCTCTTCACTCATTTATATATTTATATGAGATGAACATTTCTTGATCCATTTTCACTTAATATAATCACAATGTTACAACTTTGACGAAATACAAGAATTTAAAGAAAGAAATAATTAGTTATTATTTTAT
This sequence comes from Trachymyrmex septentrionalis, assembly GCF_001594115.1. NCBI lineage: Eukaryota > Metazoa > Arthropoda > Insecta > Hymenoptera > Formicidae > Trachymyrmex > Trachymyrmex septentrionalis. The sequence goes on along the minus strand of NW_017305386.1, from coordinate 396,346 downwards.
GTTATATAGATATATCAAAAGAAATGTGTACGAATACAGCAGCATGCCTTAGAAACGCAATTTGATGGATATTTTAGACTAATGTTTGCTCGACAAATAAAATCTACTATATGTCGAAATCCGTCGCGATATATCCGCGGCTCTCATTCTATTTTCCGCGCACTAGTTGAGAGATTTTTATTTTATTTCCCATTTCTAGAAAATAAAAATCGAACTCCGCGAAGAGAGGTTCGCCCCTATACCAATTAGTTGCTGTCAAATAAAACCTTTACGCGCGCGAAAGGGAAAGTAGAACCGGGTTATTCTCGCGTACAAAAACTATCATTACGCTTTAACATTTTCTCGCATATTTATCGCTTTTTACGTGATATATTGCTTTGTTAATAGTTAATTCAATTTCATTACGCGCTTGATATAGATTCCCGAGATATAACCGTATCGCGAAACACTTTAATCGATCGGAGCGAAATCGAGCCGAAACACGGTTAATCGGCGGACCAGCCGAAATTAGTCGCTGCCGCGGGGACATTGTGAAAATTGTGGAAATTCACACGCGTTGTACATCACCGATGTTCACGATAATAAAGTACATTACGCATTTACGCGCGGCCACATTCCGCAATCGCCTCGGCGATTCGCGGCTCCGCGGAGCGAGTTGCGAGCTCTCGGGATATTACGAACGCTTTTTGCTAGTTCGCCCTTTCTCCCACTCTCGTTCGTTCCACCGCTACTAATCAGTTCAATTGTAATTGGAAATCGGCCAAATGAACCGTAATCCGAGGTCGAGGGTGCTCGTTATAATTAAAAACTGGACGTTTTAAATATACTAAAATGTTGATTAAGAATGACTTTGCGAAAACCGTCGGATCAAAATTAAAATTCTTTCTACAAAGTATGATACTATCAAGATTTTGCTTCTTTCCGATGGCACATTTTATGAAATTGTTTGTTTTTAATTACGCTTCTTTAATGTTTATAAAATCATGGGAATTATTTCTTTTTTATTCATGTTAATAATGCCATATAAATAATGGAAGTTAAGTCCCAGACACAATGCGAGGGAATAGTAATAGCGAGGATAGAAATAACATGATTTCAACCGATAAAGAAATCGAATATAGCGGAATATACAGTTTCTGATAGCTTGAAATTGTGTTATTTCTATCGTTGTCGCTATTTCTTCACAATGTCTGGGACTTTAGAATCAATTTAATCTTTTCAATAAATAAGCATAAAAATAATATGATAAGTATTTATATGTTTTATCTTTTATTTGTTCACAATGCATATTTACATATATGTGATTTTTATTTTGTTTATAGCTGTGACATAAATTAAAATTTGAAGCCTCATATTAGTCTTAATGGTTGAGCTTTAATTCAAAATATTCAACGAGTAGCCTAAATAAATCTCTATACATTTCAAAAGAACACTAAAAGGCTGTCGCTTCGTGAATTTAAATCTACGTTTGGTTAATTGACTTTCTCACGGGCCGTCACCGATGCGCGAACCGGAAACTTATTGCCTCGATTCAGATTTGCACGCGTGGATGCGCAACGGGATAATGATTGAATCTCGAGGGGAGGGAGAAATACGGGAAACGAAAGAGGATGAGGTAACGGGGAGATGACGGGGGTCGGGGAGGTGAATGGACAGGCAGAGCGAATACAACCTTTATTGTCGCTAGGTGCCTACGATATTGAACAACAGCAGCAATCTATCCGATCGAATATCCAACAAGCCCGGGCTCAATGGATAGTAGCAAGGGGACGACGGGGGCGGTCATGAGGGCTAGAGAGTGTGCGGGGAAGGGTAAAGGGCACCCGCGATCAAAAGCCGCGCATGCAGGATCCCCCTGGATAACGGCATTAATTGAATCGCTATCGGACGTGCCGTGGTCTCGCGTTATTCTATTACCGAAGCAGCTATTGTCTTCCGTGGTTTATAGTCACCTCTTCCACCCCGTCGAACCCAAGCTCCAAACTCCGGCCTCGACACTTCACACCCTCCCCCTTCTCTCCCTCCTCCCCTGTCCCGACTTCCGACACGATCGCACGATCTCTCGCTATCGCGCTTACCTACCTGCCTTTGGCCCAAAATTCACATTGGTTAGTCGTTCAATTTTATCGACTAACGACGATTTCGTAATCCGATCGATTTAATCAGACCGATCTATCCTATCTATACAGAATGTGGAGACCATCCACTTTTGTCCTTTTCTGTAGTTAACGTCCGCTTTTCGCGAAACGTTGTATGAATGCATTAATAGTCATTGCTTTGAATAATTGCTTAATGAACGGCGAATGTTTCTTTCATGAGATCGTAGGAAAAATCGGATCTTTTTGAATCTATCGCAGAATTTCCGTTAAAATAATCAGATTTTATAGCACTCTATTATGCACGTATGAGGTTATAAAATAATATTTATTTAATCCGCTTCAATTATTCGATAAATTATCGAATGGCTCTATAAAAAACTGCTTGGAACTTATCGCATAAAGTACATATGTTTCTTGGGAATTGTCCCATTGCGGAAACATTACGCGTATTCGTATCTCTGCCCGATGAATTATTAATGTTCACGTTAATTTCTCTATTTAATGAGCTAATCTATATGTGCGAAATACATGCCGGTATGACCATTAGTGCGTTTAAACATTACGCGGACTGTTGCCTCGCCTATGATAATCGAATTATTTAATTGATTGAATATACAATTACACGCCATAATTAATGTAGTTGACTAATTAATTTGATAATATCTTTATATGTTTGCGCACAAATAGCGACTTGCAATACGCTGCGCGAACGCATTAGTTTATTGCTGTGCAACTGGAACATGAACCTAACAGACTATTCCTAGATATTAAATAATTTTGCATACAATGCACTTGTCGCTGTTATCTCCGCCGGTTAATTATTAATATCCTGCGAGATAGAGCATATTATTTCAGGCGAGATGCCGGACGTAGATCGATCGCCAATAGCGGAGATTTGTGGCTTATTATCATAATCGAATCTAATGCTCCAGAACATGTTTACTTTTCCTTTACAGCCTTATCGATTACATATGGGCCTCTTTCTCCGCGCGTATCTCACGCATCTGCAAATCTAATTTCCGCTCCGTGACGAAATATGTATCATCTCCAGATAATCGTTAATCAGTCTCCGTGAGTCTGCGCACTTTAATAATAGAGTCGCCAACCCGTTGTGACTAAAGATTCTTTAATCAATTTAAAATAACAATCTATGATTGGTTCAATAATTTTCGTCAATTCGTGTTATATATAATTAAATATAATTAAATTATTTTCTGTTTAACGGAAATTTAAATTTCCGTTGGATCCCACACAATTTGATCGAAGCTCAAAAACAGGCTCGTGTTAAATGGAGCAAAGAAATGCTCAAGAAATTCAACCGAGGTCGGTCAAATTTGGTCTACAACATCATTACTGGGGACGAAATATGGATCTATTCGTATGAGCCCGAAAGTAAACTACAATCCACTGTTTGGGTATTTCAAAATGAACCGAAACCAACAAAAGCGTTCGTTCACGCAGCCAAACAAATGATTGCTTGTTTCTTCGGTTATACCGGACATGTGACAACCGTGACTTTAGAAGATCGAAGAACTGTAAATACTGATTGGTATACAACAATTTGTTTGCCAGAAGTCATAAATGAATTGCATAGAACAAATCGAAATTGTTGCATCATCCTTCATCATGACAATGCCAGCTGTCACACAGCACGTCAAACCCTTGATTTTTTATCCAGTAATAATGTCGAATTGATGACTCATTGTCCGTATTCACCTGATTTATCACCTAATGACTTCTTTTTGTTCCCAAATATTAAAAATAAGATGCGTGGTGAGCGATTTAAGTCGCCTGAAGCAGTTGAAACATTTCGTACACTGATTTCTGAGGTTACAGCCTTAGAGTGGAAAAAATGCTTCGAAAATTG
>NW_017305386.1:386501-392280 GCF_001594115.1 Trachymyrmex septentrionalis | reverse complement strand
ACACACACACACACACACACACACACACACACACACACACACACACACACACACACACACACAACACAACAGTTTTTATTTTTTATTAGATTTCCGGTATGTTAATTTATTTACGTGGATATTTTTTTTAAGAAATTTTTATTTTATCTTTTTTATCAACTAGAGCTTTGCCAAGATATTTTTAATACATTTGACTGTTTAATCGTACGGAAATAATGTCGAACTCTACATCAAGACTCACCCGAACTGTGAATGTAATGAATATGCGATCATTTGCGATAATTGATTTTGTACTACGATTTTTTCATTATGTTAATGTCTGAAGAGGGCTCAATCCGGTAGCCGAAACTTGTAACTTTTTATTATTATTTTCTTATTTTTAATTTCATTTTTGCTTTATGTAATTTTACATCTTGTTAATTGTAATATATTCTTTGGTTAATTTTAAAGAACTCTGTGTCGACTCTTATTTTGGCCTTTACTTATTATTATTTATTTTGTATAGGAATCCTTAGATTTATTATTTAAAGTTACAAATGTAACGCTGTCATTTTTAAATAATTAATCTCATTATGAAAATTATATTAATATAATAAAATACTGCAAACATCATCTCAAATATCATTTTCTATCTTGCCAAATACTAAGCAATAAATATGTGTGGGATATAATATTTCGCGCGATGTTTGTAGAGATCGTCGTATCGATTCAATTAACTCGCGATGAAATCGCAATTACATATCGTGATTTGTGAATTTATACAATGATATTGCGCCGGTCAGTCTCCGTCGAAATACATCACTGAGTTAACGCGTGGCTTTTAAAATATATCAAGCGTAAGATACAACCCAATTTCGTTTCGGTATACACGTGACTGTCAAAGTTGTCGGTACACACGATGAGACAGGCAAGTCTCGACAGGAAGCAAGAAGGTGGAAATTGTGTATCCCACGAGAGTTGCACAGTCACCTGGCAGCCAACAGTCCTCTATCCGCTTCAAATCTCTTCGTTCTGCACAATAACGACCTTCGTGCCGGTATTATGAGTTGAGAGACTTTCAAAGAAATATTTCCAACTTAGCCATATCCTCTCTTGCTACTCTTCAAATATATAATATATTAATACTCTGTACGAGATCTTACTTGAGATTCTTAGCTTCATTATCCTGTAATCAGTTACATATCAATAACAAAGAATGTACAGTTTTGCTCTCTTAGTTCAAAAGTGACACAATTTAAAAAATTAAATTTCCCCGAAAATCGAAAAAATTGATTTTCAACTTAACAAAAGTTATTAATTAATCAAATAATATCGACAAAAAGATTTGTGTAACTTTTTTTATCGTCACAAGGTTGTCTAACTTGACCGAAGTGGCAGGGCATTTACTTCTTGCGTTCCGACTCTGAAGTGTCTGCGCTATTATGATTTTGAGCGATTCTTTTTGTTGATTTCCGCGAAATACTGTTGTTTACGAGTTCCTGTAGGATAATGGCTACTGTGTGTGAATAAATCTATTGAACGTCGTTTCACCAACTTCGACTGGTGGTATAGAAGAGAACTGAGGGCTCGGACTAGAGACGCAGGATTTTCCAGAGGACAGCAAGCAGATAATATCGGTTTGTAATTTCTAAGATACTATCCTATTTGTGAACCTTATCGCTGGATTTATAGCAGATGACTGCAAGAAGGGAGTGATCATAATGACATAAGGAGATGGCATTCTATGCAGAATTAAAAGTGAGAGACCCTGCTATCGGAGCAGTAAGAGAACCTGTCGAAACCATGGTATTTAGTTCGGAAGCGGAGGTGGCTTAAACAAGGAATCCATTTTACAGACCTGACATTTTAAGCACGATTCAAGAGGAAGCCTCACAAGGTCAATAAGGCGCTATCAATATCAAGTCATATTCTATGCATAAGGATAAAGGATGCGTACCTGCTACTATCGTGACCTTTGATGATTCGCGGGTTTCACATGGCTCGCTACCAAGGACAATAGGTTCGTAACGTGGGCCCGTAGTCATCTGTATTCTATAAAATGTAAAAAGAAAAAAAATTATGTTGATAAATATACCGATTTGGGGAGACTTCTCCAATGACATTAATCTTGACATAGTCAAGGTCATGACCCTGAGTAATCTCCAAGAAGTTTTAGCTGTCGTTCGTTATCAGTTAAAAAGTTATTAACAAAAAATTGTTTAAAAAATAATATCTTATTTCTGCTATTTACAATATTAGAACTATTCCACATTCCGCTACATAAAGGCCTTGGACTTTTCACGCAAAGCAAGGTCCACCTCATCTCCTATCCTGTCTAGAGGAGATCTTAGTAGAAAAAACGTGGGATCACGCTTACAAAGGAGGACAATCATGGTATAGAGGACATTTCTAATCTGGAGATGGAACCTCTAAAATCGATAAATTCTTTTTAAAGTATAATGAAATCTGTCGCCCAATACCAAATTCCATTTTCTTATTGATAAGGAAAGTTGAAAAAATCATGTTTGAAGTTTTACGTACGACTAATCTTGATTATTATTTACTGCTCGATCCTGGACACGCCAGCGGCTTTCACCTCTATTCTCATAGGTATATCTCGCTCGCTCTCTGCCTCGCTCGATTAGTATGTACACAAAATTGGACAAAATTCTTGGAAAAGCAAATGAATCTCTCATATAAAAGAATTGCTAATATTTATTAACAAGTACTGATATTTCAAAACAAATGGGAAAAAAATTATGTTAAAACGTAACTTTGAAAAATATCCGCTCCACTTGCATATCAAAATCTATAACATCAATATTATTCAAAAATTAGTTCCAATACATTTTAATAGTTCATTAAATTACCTGAAAGTATTGCGAATAATAAATATAACAAATATAATATGTAAAAAGAAATCTTCTTCTTCTTGCTTCTATTATAGGCTTATGTATATTCTTTCAACGAGCTCCGTCTTCCTTATGTTAGAATACTATAATAGCCTTTAACGTTGATAAGTGGTTAGTAATAGTTAAGATTGGTCGAACGTAAAACTCTAACTAATTTTTTTTAATTTTCTTTACCGATAAGGAAGTGTAACTTGATATTGGAAAATAGATTTTATCATATACTAAATGAATTTATCGGTTTCAGAAATTCCATCTCCTGGGCAGAAACCCCCCCCCCCCCTATACCATGGGCATCCTCCTTTTTGCTTTAAAAAAATATATTAAAAAGTAATTGATATAATATAGCCCAACTAATACAAAATTAAATAAAATATTATAACACTAGATTGCGCTGATTGCACTAGATGACCCACTTTTCCTTATATAAAAGTTGCTTGCGCGTTATAAATGCGCAATAGAAAATTATCATGTATAGAAAAGAGATGCCAAGGTCACGTGACCAGCTTCTCTGATTAGTTCTTAAGTATATAAGAAGATGTCATGGCGATCTAACTTTTAATTTTCACGAACTGTTACGAACTACGTGAACCACTATTTATTTCAGATTCTTTCATTTCACGCAAAAATTAATTGATTAAAATTTCGTTCATTCTGTGTGTACACAAACTACTCTTCAAATATATGAAAGTATATAAACATATGGTGTTCTGGCTATGCGCGGTTTTACAATGCGCATGTGCCACGAGTATACATATTATCTGACAACAGGAAAAGTGAGAAGTTAGCAGTCTAGTGTTATAATAGAAGTCTGTGATCTCTATGCGCTACTATATGTAACGTTTTCAATGCATTTATTTTTGGTCTCCCTCGACTTATTATTACTATTTGAATCTTAACAAAGATTATTACCAATATTGAAAAATGTCGAAATTCGAAAATGTCTAATTTTGCATAATTATCATTAATCATCCGATCAGTAAAAATAAAAAACGAAAAATTCGGCCAATCTTAATTTATAACGAGAATTTTATTTTCTTTTGATCTGCATTATTAGTGACGGCGAAAACTTTATTATAATGAAACTCTAAAGGCGCATCTGCGACGCATGAACGGTCTCAACACCGAATTATGAACTAGTATCGAGCATAGCATTTGTTTTTAAATTGAAATATCTATATTAAGATATAAACATTAATAAAACACGAATTTTTTATATTTTTATTGCACATGTATGTATTAAGATCTTTATTATCATTTTCATTTATGCATTTATTAGAATATCTACAAACCAAACATTTCAATTTCAAAGCCAAACAAGAACATGGTATAGCCGAACAATGAGACTTCTGCCATAGAAAGGCGCGCCACGGATCTCCATTATAATAAAGTTTTCACTGTCAATAACGCTATATAGATCAAAATAAAATAAAATTCTCGTATAAGATAGTATAAGATATTTTCGTTTTTTATTTATGCTAATTGAATTAGTTCGTGAGAAAATGATTATAAAGGTCAATTTTCAAATTTTTTATCTTAAAAGCTATTGATATTACCAAAAAAATCTAAGAGACAAAAAATTTTTATTTTGATTTAATTAAACTTACAAAATTTTTTCGGAATTTTTATTTGTAGTTTAGATTCTTTAAACAAAAAATTGTTCATAACTATTCAATAGCCATATAAAAAGAAATGTACATAGATGTTTTTTCGCAGAATAATATGAGAAATTGAATTAAATCATTTCTAGCCACTAGAACGTTGATTGATCAGTTAGTGAACTGAAAATAGGGGTAAACCGCTCGTATATGTTAAAGTAACTCTGGCAAATATGCCGCGTTGGGATTTACGTCACAGAAGTCAGAAAAAATAGAAGGAGTGGGGGTAATTTTCCCTCAACTACTTACATGTCTTTATGCTATATTCGCATAATATTGTGTTAATGATTTCAGTTTCTTACTGTTAATATTAATGAAATTATTGTGAGTTGAATCGATTTGTCACTGTGTTGTGTAGCACCATCATAAATTATAATTTACATAAAATGATTACTATAGGACGTGCAAAAGTTTTAGTAGTTATTTCGTGATACATGAGTGTAGAGGAATAGTAAAACATGTTGCATAACAAAATACAAGTACTTTGCTTTTGTATTTTTTGTTTAATTTGTTGTCATGTACCCATCTGTTTGGGATATATGGTATTTTTAACGGGATTTATGCCCAAACAAAACAAAGTACGCAGATTAAATTCAGTGCACTAAATGTAATAAACTCATTATATGAAATATGTACCTCATGTCATAACACTTGTAATACATGTGAGAAGATAGTAATTATTATTTATTACTTCAAATATATATTTATCATTCTTATTCGTTAATAAAACTTTATAAATGCATTTTATAAGTTATTATGTCATTTTATGACTTATTTATATGCATTATTTGTAAATTTTTTATGAGACGTATATATTCCCCTTCTCCCTATAAATAGCCATATATCCCATCCCTATGGGCAAAAATACAAGGGTTTAAAAAAGTTCATTGTTTAATACAAAATATAAATATTTCGAATTTCCAATATTTTTTCATAGTAGACAGTACAAAATTTTTACTGATATAATTCGTTTACTTTAAACATAGTAAATAATACTTAATAAATTAAGTTTTTGATAGGTGCGACGTACGAGGTCTGTTCAAAAAGTATCGCGAATTTTGTGTTTTTTCAAAAATTATTTATTTATTCATGAATCTATTTTGTCCCCTTCAAAGTAATCCCCATCAGATATTATACACTTGTGCCAACGTTTTTTCCAATCCTCGAAGCACTTCAAAAAATTATTTTTTGTGATCTTGTTCAGCTCCTCCTTCGATGCCGTCTTTATCTCCT
>NW_017305386.1:377646-385925 GCF_001594115.1 Trachymyrmex septentrionalis | reverse complement strand
TCGGGCGTCCGGCACGCTCTTCGTCGTTCACATCTTCTCGGTCCTCTGAGAACATTTTGTACCACCGATAAACGTTGCTTCGGTCCAAGGTAGCTTCATCATATGCCACAGTCAACATTCGGAATGCGTCCGCACACTTAATTTTGTTTTTCACACAAAATTTGATACAGATTCTTTGATCCATTTTTTAGGATAGGCAAAAATCGAAGACGAGTCAAAACTTGTGCAAGCAAAGCAGCTGTTAAAAATTAACTGAACATTCAAAATGGCCGAACTTGTCGGCATAAGTAAGAGACATGAGTACCAACATAACGCCACAAAAAATCGAAAATCGAATATACGTAACCCGCGGAAATTCAAAATTCGCGATACTTTTTGAACAGACCTCGTATATACCGGATTTACTCTATTTATCTCTGAAACTGAATAAATACGTTTTTAAAAATTTTTCCAGACCTATAACTAAAGAGATACTTAATGAAAAAATATTTTATTATACCGTTAAAAAACTCTTGAGATAAGCTACAAGAATATAAAAAATGAAGAATAAAGGTTTCCAGTTAAAAAAAAATCAATGTGACCTTTACTTAACTTTGATGACGCCACTAAGGTCAAACTGATAATATCACTAAATAGATTTTTTATATTTTTTATTTGAAATATTTAAAAAAAAATGCATACTTTCTAAGATGTTCAGCTGTTTCGAAGTTTTTGCCCTTCTCTATATGTAATCTCTCATGTGTTTTGAGTTCCTGAATACGATAGCAGTACTTTTATCCATTTAAACTCATGGAGAAATGATCCAATATTAAAGGAGTCATTTTTAATACATAGTAATTCGGTTATGTGACAATTTTGTTTCAGTTATTTGTATTGTTTTACTTTTCTGTACAGTTTTACTTTTTTCACTGAAAATCAAAGAAATACTTGAAAATAAAATACTTCAGAAATTCTAGATCTAACAAGCGTCTACCACTGTCAGCCACTGCCGTGCGGTCAATAAAAACGACTTGTTCAACGCAAATTTTGAATGATTTGGAATGTTTTTCAATGGTTTAGATGGATAAAAGCACATTTAGAAATCCCAAAAGCGTAAGATTACATATATAACTTTTGTTGCACGTTTTATGCAAAAATCGGCTCATTTCCATCCAACGAGCGGTTTTTATGCTTATTTGAGAAGATAATGTGCAGAAAATGTTTGCAGAAAATGAACATTTTATGTCAAAAGTAGCAAATGTGTCTTTTGCAGCAAATGTATCCAATGTCGAATATACTAATAATAAAGAAACACTGTTTTTACAATATAAAATATATATAATTATTTGAAATATATAAAATATATGAAAATGTATGAAAAAATGTAAATGCGCACAAAATATGCAAATATACGCAATATGTACAAATAAATATGAATTTTTAGAACGTTTTTTCAATAAGACTTCCTATTTTAATCTTACCTTTCAATATGCTTTCTAAAAAAAATATGAAATTGTACAGGAAAGATTTTAAATGATTAAACCCAAGTAGCACACAATACTTATAAAGCGTTAAAAAAAGCGCTAAAAAAACACATAGGGTAAGGTTGTCGAAATCGCACCACATTTTACTTGAAAGCTCATAACTCAAAAATTATGAAAAATAGTCTTAAGTTTATTACAGCACAGTAAACTGCACTCTTTTCCCTTTCTTATATAATATTTCATAATTTTTTTGCGCTATACTTATAAAGCGTTAAAAAAAGCGCTAAAAAAACACATAGGGTAAGGTATATAACGTTTAAAATAAAAATTTTTTCAGTTTGGTGCGATTTTGGCATCGAGCAAATTCGTTGCCTAAAACGCATCATACTAATGTATCTTCCTAAATTACGTAAGAAAAGGAAAAAATTTTATTGTGCTGTTAAAAACTTAGAAATATATTTTTGATAATTGAAACTCATGATAATTTCAAGAAGTAATTTAAGGAGTTTCTACGTGAAACAAAATAAACACTTTGTAGATTTACAATATACATTTTATATAATAATGAATGTACTTCGAAAAATCATCGGGGCAAAACGCAATGAGGAAACGGGCGAATGGAGAAAATTACACAACGCAGAATTACATCAATTATATAATAGTCCGGATATTATTAATGTCATAAAATCGCGTCGATTAAGATGGGCAGGTCACGCGGCGCGTATGGATGAGAATCGAATTGCATATAAAGTACTAATTGGTGTAAACCGGATGGGAAAAGACCATTGGGAAGACCAAGACGTAGATGGGAGGATAATATTAGAATGGACCTTAACGAAATGGGGTACGAGGGTCACAAATGGAGGGATCTGGCTCAGGGACGGGAACAGTGGCGGGATTTGGTATTTGCGGCAATGAGCTTTCGAGTTCCTGACGCCTAATAATAATAATAATAATAATAATAATGAATGGAATAAAAATGTAAGAAATGGAAAAATATTAAGTAACGTGCGATTTAAGAAGTTGTGATGCGATTTAGAAAATTACATCATGAGGCGATTAAAAAAACTAGAGTATATTTTTAACTTTTATTTGTCTATAAAAAAATGTAAAGCAAACTTTAATCCTATTAATTTAATTTTAATAATATTCTAATCACGACAAATGATCAAGACTTAGGCTATTTAACTTAGATTTTCTGTAATTCTGCTATGAAATACGTTGAAAAATTGCAACGCTATCACGATTTTTTTATTTATGTAAATAACAACATTCCTGTTGCACTTCAAGAGTATAACAGAGTAACATTACAGTAATTCTTGACATCAAGTTCTTAAGTAACCCGTAAGAAAGTACATAAATATTATAATAATTGAATATTACAATAATTGAATTTTTAAGCGAGATAGTGCGATTTAAGAGTCGATGCGATTTTGACAACTCTTTATCCTTTAATTGCTTTTTTAGTGCTTTGTAAGTGCTGTTGTGCTACTTGGGAAGTACATAATAAGGAATCCAATTTAGAAACGATATTAATTAGAATTTGATTATTTGTAAATATTGCACGGAAGAACGGTTTTACTAAAGTTAAAAATTTAGCTAGAAACAAAATCTAAAAATAATTTTGTTGTACCATCAGAATAATTATGTAGTATGCTTAAATATTATTATATATGACGAGTAATGTTTCACAAAATTTTGGCATTCTCGTAAGATTCAGCCTCCTGTGTGTTATGTATTATAATTATTTTCATGGTTTAACAAAATTATTTTTAAATTGGAATATATCTATAAATTTTTAAATACTTCAGTAAAATCATTTTTTCTCTATACGCTTAAAAACGTTATTTGTATGAGAACTCGAAACAAATTATGAGATCCTTTATCTCAGGTTCAATTCAAGTTATTCAAAGATCGATTCTTTTGTTGTTAATATTGGAAGGACAGCTTTAATATGGGAGACAATTTGTCTGTATTGAATCGCTGTTGGTCGAAAGCTTTGAAGGGTAGAAAACGAATGAAGTATAAGTTGATTGGGTGCACAAGGTGAATATACATATACAGGATTAGTCGATTCTAGTTAAAATGCTCATTTCTTGTCAAATACAGATATTAAAGCGAGAAATTATATATTTTCAAAGGCAACCCTTCGCTCCCAGTTCATTACAGCAATATTTGAACTATCAATTTTTGTTTGTTAATTTCATAATTAAATATTTTTATTTAGAAAACATTAGCGGGAATAGCGTAGAATCAGAAACTTTAACTTGCACATCTAAATAGTTTCTAAAAAAAGTAAATATTACAAAAAAATTAATGAATGTTGTTAATTCAAGTAAATAATTCGTGTTAGTAAATAACACACTTGCTTTGACGCAATTTTTAATTTTCAATTTCACGAATGTTTTTTTTACTAGTCGTTAATTTTGTCATTGTTGTAAATTGAATGAACGCGCGAGTCTCCGTAATATTGAAATAAGTAGAGAAGGGAAACGTCACTTCCAGGCGGAAATACCAGGTGTAAAACACGTAAACGCGTTCGTGACGCTTGTGTATTTTTCATTCGTCGAATATGTACATAACAATCGGAACTCGTACTCGTTCCCGGATACGCGTCGGTTTTCCTCACGCCGAAATAACTAAATAACGTCGGTTCGTTATGTCGCACGTCGCGTGAAAGAAGCGAGGGCGTAAACAGAAGCAACGGTAACGTTTAACGTTTTAAAAGTTAAATCGGAGGCCATGCAAGCTCTGCTCCGCTTCGCTCTCGTTCTTGCACCGCGCCGCGCCGCACCACGGCGATCCGGTGGCATCTCGACACGGCGCGACGCGGCCAAACGACCGCATAGAATTCAATATCTGGTTGGACCAAACACGCAGCTCGAATTGAACGAACGCCGCGCCGCCGTTTTTCGATGCATTGCAAATGCGACCATGAATTTGTTAAACCATTGGTAGACGCGGACAGCCGCGGCGGGTATAAACGCGGCTGGTATGTTCATCGAAGCGTTCCCGGGGATGGATGCGTGTAGACCGGAAAAAAAAGGAGCGACGTTATTCCCCAGTCGTTTCTCTTCCTATCCCTGGCGATCGACCTGATGGTCGTTTTGTCGTCGCCGCTCAGTTATACGCTATCCAATAAATAAACAGGCTCAAGCGAGCACCGATTAAAACCATATACACGAGCGCTTCGTGTTAGCCCCGCAGAATTGACGTAAATTGTTAGTAATGCTGGAAATTGCTCAGCGAGCAAAGTGTCGGATCTCTAACGAGGGCAAACGAGAGGGCAAAAGAGAGAAGGAAAAAATAGTGGTGCTCTCTTCGCGTCACGATGTCATTTACGCGTCTGTCGACCGGAGGAAGTCTTTTAATTTTTGAATACTGAAAATTTTCCGTTATACTGCAGACACGACAAAATATATTCTCGCGTCAAAGATAAAAACGTTTAGCTCCCTTTTCTCTTGTAAGTCCTACATATCTTTCTTTTTTCTTCTAAATCCATCACTAAAAAATTACATTATTTTGTTTTTAAACTTTCTTTCCTTCTTCCCGTGCTCTCTTAATATCGGATGTTTCTTTAACTTTATCCCCGCGATGGAGGAACATACGGGAGGGGGAACAATTAAATCATGAAGACATGGAGAGGCCATTTTCATGAAATTCCGACGTATCTCCATGAACGTTTCTCGCACATTTGCGAAATACGGTCTCCACTTCGGGATGTGCAAACTTAAGAACGGCACAGACCAAGTATCGCATTTTTATGAGCGCGCCCGGGTCTAGTCGAGCACGTTAATTGCTTTTGAAATTACGGAGCGCCGCGGCTGCCGTTTCAACGGCTGGACTATGTAGTTGTTTGAAGTCTGCATTCACCGATCTTGCCTGGGATACACGAGCCCGCTTTGAATGGCGCACAGTCGAGTCTCGCGTGCGAATTAAGCGGTGAATTTATATCCGCATTTAGTGGTAATCAGTTTTCGCTAGAAAAATCATTTGCGCAATTTCATTAATTACCGGCGCTATTTGCGCGACTTGCAATTATGTTTTTGTTTACGTTTATAGGCACACTGAAATAAAAAAATGTATCATGTGTATGCGTGCGTGCGTGCGTATGTGCGTGTGTGAGTGTGTATATGTACGTGTACCGATTGTCTGATACCTCTTTGAACACAACAAAGCGCATTGCATCAGTAATTCGGGACGGATATCGGTAGGCTGCTTTTCCAATGTCGATCTCTTATGTGCTCTCGCGCACAGAAGAAAGAATCCGCAAGAAAAAAGCGCGAGAAAATTTTTCTTCTTTCCCAGTGGCGACAAATTGGTAACTAATCCCGGGTGAGAGTACGCCACTGGATAAAACTACGTGCTCGTGTGCAGAGGAGAGGAAGTAGGAGGAACCGTAGAGACCCTTGGAAAATGATTGGGGAGAATGGCGGAAAGAAAGGGCCGGCGCTATGGGTTAGAATGTAAAAAAGTTAACTGGCGATGAGATTGCATTTTAATGCCAGCCGCGCGCATATCGGAAACAGATTTCCGTTTTTATCCGTCTCTTTGCTTATCATAGACCGCAATTCCCCCATTCCATATCCCCGCCGTCGCCGAAATACCATATCAATGGCTTTTCCACGGCCAGGTATAGCTATAAGCTCTCGCGCCTTCAGCAGAATGCTCGATTCCGATATTCAATTCCCGCGTTTTGTGGATTTTGTGGTAGAAAAGGAGAAAAATAGAAAAAAAATGAGAAAGAGAGAGAGAAAAGAATAAACTTTCTTACATAACGATGCGTGCCGCTGCTGCATCGCATGTCTCACCATCATGTCGTTCGACGAAATGCAGAGAAAAACAAGCGAATATAAAATTCTCTAGAAGAAAAACAAGTTTAGAAGTCCTATAATATACGTGAACTATAGCATACCTAGGACTTTTTTTTCGGGAAAGTTTAATCTGGGATTTTATTATCACATATAACAACAATTTTTGTGTTAATGAATTGTTTTTAAAAGAATATTTTAGAACTTAGAATATCTCCTTCTCGTTCGTGATTTTGAGTGGAAAAAGTATTAATTAATTATAACTTTTATTTTCCTAAAGAAAATATAGACAAAATTTAGTTATTAAAAACGGTATGTCTTGTGAAAATGGAGTATTCATTAATATCTCAGCGCGTATTTTATTTTTCTATTGATTGGCGAAAATTTTCTTTATGTATCATTTTATGAGAATGCTCTTATTACAAATTTGAAAAAAAAGATATAGTTGCAAGATTCCAAAATAATTTAAGAATCGTTCAAATTATTTGAGACCAACCACTAAACTTTCCGACAATAAGAGACGAAGAGGAGACACAAAGAGAGAAAAAGAAAGAGATAAACTTTCTGGCCATTCTCATTTCCACGCACGCGTTATCTTCCCTTTTTTCTTTTCTCGAGAACCTCGCACGAGGCGTTATATCGCAGCGATTGTTGCTCGACGAGCTCTCGTTTAGTTTGCATTTTCTTGGTTTTCTCTCATTTGTGCTTCTCAGTGAAGTGGCTAATTGTAACCGCAGAGACAAAACTGAAAAAAGGAACAAAGTGCGTGTTTTGAGGTAAAAAATTCGTCGTATGCCATATTCCGTGTGCCCGGCAAATTTTGCACTCTCGCTCACTCGCAAATGTTCGCAATGCCAGAATAATGTCGCTCAACTCACAATTTGCATTATCTCGCACGATATAAAGCATGCTGAGTAAATCTCATAATACGTTACGGCACCGCTCGCGGCTTGACGATGGCAGCTTTGCGCTCTCACAGTATTATCTAATTCGATCGCTGTCAGCTACTCGCTATATTCATTCGTTATATTTCGCATGTTTCTTTGTTTTTTTTTTTTGACAACACATTGTCTTTATACTGCGTAGTTGTCTTTCAGATTTTTTATACAACTTGCTGAACAATCACTTAACTCAAGAATTATTGTTATTTATTCCATTTATCAAAATTAATTTTAAACTTTATAAAATCAATTTTTTATCTTATCCAAATATCATGATTTATAGTGGAGATGATTGTCAAACCTTTATAATGATAACACTCTTATTAATAAAATTTCATGTAACCACGTTTATTTCTTTGTCTCTTCGAACATTATTGCGCCTTTATATTATGTAATTGTCTCTTAGATTCCGTGTACAACTTGCAAAATAATGCTCAATAACTACTTAACTTGAAGTTTTTTACTGATTATTACATTTATCAAAATTTTATGGACTTTATTCATAAAGTCAATTTTTTATTCTATCCAAATATCATCATAATATGTAGCAGCACGATTGTTAAACCCGTATAAAGCTAATACCTATATTATAAAAAAAATGGTATACAAAATTAAACTTCTTACTAAAATTTTATGTTTCCCTGATTTTCTTGATTTTTGTACTTGAATGAATGCAAAAAATCGCAATTGAAAATGAGAGTGCTAATTTGACGTACAGTCTATTCTTATTTATTTAATAACAATTTCCTTCTAACCTCCTCTAGCACAAAATTAGCACGGAAATAAAGCATAAAATTAACATATAAAAAACACTTAGTTCTGATATAAGGTGGATTTTATATGACCCCGGAAAAAAATATTTTTTACATAATTATATAAAATTATATATAATTTTATAAATACAAAGTAAAAATATTCAAGCCTATAACGGGCAAAGCTAGATCTTTAATGCTTAAATAATTCAATGTGAGTTATATATATATATTATATATGTACATGCATATGTACCATATTTGTAGTTATTCAAACTGCGTACCGAATTGGTTTTCCGGACTTACAAACCC
>NW_017305386.1:373763-377546 GCF_001594115.1 Trachymyrmex septentrionalis | reverse complement strand
ATTGTCTTTATACTGCGTAGTTGTCTTTCAGATTTTTTATACAACTTGCTGAACAATCACTTAACTCAAGAATTATTGTTATTTATTCCATTTATCAAAATTAATTTTAAACTTTATAAAATCAATTTTTTATCTTATCCAAATATCATGATTTATAGTGGAGATGATTGTCAAACCTTTATAATGATAACACTCTTATTAATAAAATTTCATGTAACCACGTTTATTTCTTTGTCTCTTCGAACATTATTGCGCCTTTATATTATGTAATTGTCTCTTAGATTCCGTGTACAACTTGCAAAATAATGCTCAATAACTACTTAACTTGAAGTTTTTTACTGATTATTACATTTATCAAAATTTTATGGACTTTATTCATAAAGTCAATTTTTTATTCTATCCAAATATCATCATAATATGTAGCAGCACGATTGTTAAACCCGTATAAAGCTAATACCTATATTATAAAAAAAATGGTATACAAAATTAAACTTCTTACTAAAATTTTATGTTTCCCTGATTTTCTTGATTTTTGTACTTGAATGAATGCAAAAAATCGCAATTGAAAATGAGAGTGCTAATTTGACGTACAGTCTATTCTTATTTATTTAATAACAATTTCCTTCTAACCTCCTCTAGCACAAAATTAGCACGGAAATAAAGCATAAAATTAACATATAAAAAACACTTAGTTCTGATATAAGGTGGATTTTATATGACCCCGGAAAAAAATATTTTTTACATAATTATATAAAATTATATATAATTTTATAAATACAAAGTAAAAATATTCAAGCCTATAACGGGCAAAGCTAGATCTTTAATGCTTAAATAATTCAATGTGAGTTATATATATATATTATATATGTACATGCATATGTACCATATTTGTAGTTATTCAAACTGCGTACCGAATTGGTTTTCCGGACTTACAAACCCAATTAAACTACTGGAATAATACCACAAATTAAATCAAATTAAGCAAATTGTAATAATAATTTTAATGTTCAATCTAGTATCATATTAGAAGGATGTTAATGTGCTAAAAAAATTCTAAATAAATTTATTGCAAATATATACCTCTGGGATTTGAACCCAGATTTCTTGTATTCCGTACAAATGTCCTAAGCCATTAGACCACCGAGGCCTTAGTAATATTCTTCGCAATAATCGGTACATATATACATATATATATATATAGGAATAATAATGTTTCATTCAGGCAGAGTGTATAAACAATGATAAATAATTTTATTAAGACTGTAATAAATAATTCCTTACCTAATGACTTGTTTTATTTCCTTCTTTCCTAAAAGGTCTTTTCATATTGTAACAGTCAATCTGATCTTAATAACATTGCTTATCGCGATATTGCCTCAAGACTTTTAAGAATTTTATAATTTATAAATCAGACAGACTTTAATTTATAAATTATACTATGCGCATCAATAAGGTAAATGCTTTTTATATATTTTCACACATTGTATTATCTATCCTTATTTTTATTAGACACTGATTATTTATTAATATAATAGATTCATTATTCACACCGATTTTATCTATTGTGATTACTTAAAAGAACTATAATGGCAACATTAACGACAAACACCTATTGTTTACACATTATGATATTTTTCATACATAAAGAATTTTTTGGAATCTAGTTAATGCTACTTTTTGAGGAGAATTATTGCTATCATTTTTTCATAGAATTGAAGCCTGTATTTTTTCTTTTTTATTAGTTTTTAATTTATAATCGTTTTAATATTTGATTACGTTTATAGTTATTAATTTTATGTGTTTAACATTGAAAATGACCCAATCGGAGTCGAAACGCCGTCGACAACTTTCATATAGCGCTACTTTAAATTCATTACCTTTTGTTTTAGTGTACATTAAATATATTAAATCTATTATTTTTGGCTCGTAACGCTTCTCAATATATAATATAATAATAGAAGTCTCTGATAAGGACGCATGACTTTCCACGCGAAGCGACTCCCATCCCATCTCTTCCTCCTGCTCGGGGGCACACGACTTTTACGCGAAGAGACTTCGAATGGAAGTCGTGTGTCCCTGAGTGAAGAGATAAGGTAGAATAAATAATTAAAAAAAAAATAAGTAGACTATATATTTTTCAATTTCCCCCGATTTGTTCGATCACTATTTGAGTCATAACAAAGATTATTATCAATATTACAGCCAAAAAATATCAAAATTCGAAAAAGATTTTATTTTGCATACTTACGTGAATAATTTGTGAAAAAAAAATCATAGTTATTTTTTAAGTATAGACATTTTTTATCTTAAAAATTATTGACTTTATCAAAAAAGTCTGAGACAAAAAAATGTCCATTTTGATCCAATTAAGCTTACAACATTTTTTTAGAATTTTTATTTAAAATTTAGATTTTTTAAACAAAAAATTGTTCATAACTATTCAACGACCATATAAAAAATAAAATGTATGTATTGTACTAAGATGTTTATTCGCAAACTAATGTGAGAAATCGAATTAACTCATTTCCAGCTTAATATTAATAATGTAAATAAACATTATTAATATAAAGAACAATGTTTTATAATCACATATTTTCATTTATTTTTCAAAGAAAATATATATTAATATATATTACAGTATAAATTTATAAGGTATTGTAATTAACCCAAATCTTATTTATTAACTGCTTTTTTTAATAACAAGAATTTACATAAAAATTCGGCATTTATTAGGTCATTCAAAAAGTTCCGTTCGTTTTTTTGTATTAATAAAAGTATGGTTTTATTTACAAAACAAAATAAAAAAGTATCTCAATCAAAATATTATCCATCGCGATGACTTTTTCCCATCTTTCGGGCAGTAAACAAATTCCGAGGCAAAAAAATATCTTTGGAGGCTATCTACTCAGAGACCCATTTCTCGACGTCTTCATAAGAATTGAAGTATTCCTCTGCAAGTGCGTGTGCCATCGATCGAAATAAGTGATAGTCGAAAGAGCCACAGTCTGGTGAATAAGCCGCATGGGATAGCACTTCCCAGCGAAGTGCTTCTAACATTTCCTTGACAAGTTTCGTGACGTGAGGCCGAGCGTTGTCATGAAGCAAAATCACTTTATGCTGTCGCCTTTCATATTCTGGTCGTTTTCCGTGCAATGCTTGGATAATTTATTCTTGGTAGAGATGCTCTGTGACCAGATTTCAACAGCTCATGGTACTACACTCTTCTGATCTCACCAAATAGAACATTGCCTTCTTTCCGTGGATATTCTGCTTTGGTGTCGATGTCGATGGATCGCAAATAGTTTTTCGGCGTTTGGGGTTATCGAAATACATAGATCCACTTTTCATCGCCAATCACAATTCGGTGCAAAAATCCCTTTCTTTGTTACCTAGCAAACAGAATTTCGCAAATGGTTTTTCGCCTTTCAATGTCTCTTGACTTCAGTTCATATGGGACCCATTTTCCTTCCTTGTAGACCTTTTCCAAGTCTTTTAAACGATCGGAAATAACAGATTGAGTACAATTTATTGCTTCTGTAAATTGTTTTTGCGTTTAACATGGGTCTTCATCCACTGCCTGTAATTCTTTGTCTTCAAATGCTCTTTGTCCTCCACATCAAAATCACCACTTTTAAAGCGTCGAAACCATTCTCTGCATGTTTTATTGGAAGGAGCATTATCATAAACTTCTACAAGCATTCGATGAGTTTCAGCTGCAGTTTTCTTCCATTTGAAGCAAAAGATTAACACTTCGCGCAAATGATGCTTAATTTGGCTCAAATG
>NW_017305386.1:354926-373663 GCF_001594115.1 Trachymyrmex septentrionalis | reverse complement strand
TTTGACAATTCCTTTAAGCGGGCTTTTTAAATGATCAATTCCCGGTACATTTTTGACAGAATGTAAAACTAAAAAATTAAGCTTGGTTTAGATATTAGAGTTATCGACAGTTTTAGCTACAGCTACTCGCCGCTAAACGGACGAAACTTTCTGATTGTCCTAATATTAATTACATTACAAAACATTCTTTTTTCCATATCTAGATATATGGAAAAAACGGTTTTATTTAAACATCTAAAAAATTTAAAGATCAGAAAATAATTTTAAAATTTAAAAATACAGATCTAAAAATAATTTTATTGGGCTATAAAAATAATTATTTAAGAAACTCAAGCATGAGTGCTTAAAATATTGTAAATAAATTTTTTTTAACAATCAATTTAAACGTCTTATATATAATATAATACTTATTTTGATAATCCAACAAAATGATTTTCTAATCTGTATTTAACCATAAGTTAAAATTTTAGACATTTCTAAACAGTTCAAAACTATCCTTTCCGTGTGTTCAAAAAAATAACGATCAAGCGATAAATAACATTTTCCAAAATTGATACAATATTTTTCATGTACCTATACAATTCATTGGATATTTCGTATTTTTGCATAATCGATGCAAAATTTTTACAATGTTTCTCATTCTTTAAAATGTACGCGGGAAGAACATTACCTCGCTCAATAACGTGATTCTGGAAATTGAATTTCCAAGCAAATACCGCGAAAATCTGTAATCGAGAAATCGGATAAAGAATTATGTGACTCGGCCTCGTATAGAAACGCTACCATGCATTGAAGTACCACGGGCTACAAACCCGACATAATATAACGCCAGCACTCAGCGAGCTTTTATAGAACGGGCGTGGGTTTTCTCGAAACAGAAAGTTATCCGGGATTACTCTTGCCTGCGTAAAACATGTTCGTAAGGGTTACGAGAGAGTACGGAACGAGAAAAATGTTGGAATAGAGCTAAAATTTCCCTTCTTCCTTTGAAATAAAAATTAAGAAATATTACAATATTGAAATCCGTCATTTGTTATGACTTATCGATATTCAAATATTTCAACAATTAAACTTTGATTGAAACTTTAAAAAAGCTAAGGCGAATATACGTTTTTTTATCAAATATTTGTACTTTATTAAATTGAAAATTGATGTCTCACATCACTGAATTCGTCTACCTTTCTATTTAAAATATCAATAATATGCTCGATTTATCATGCAAGTCACTTCGAAATTTTCATTTTTATCCCTTCAACGAAGAGAATTTGCGCGCCAAGTTCACGGTTTCCGATTAGCTGACAATCACGGAATATTAATTTTATTTGAGAACTTTTATAACGCTCGTAACGTTCGAAAGAAGATTATCAGAGACACACGCGTCCCTTTTTTCTATTTGCAAACAACTTTTCGCGGTGTAAACGGAATGGAAACTTCGACTTTACTGCCAATACGAACGTTTAAATTTAGTCGTGTTTACACTAACTATTATTGCGATATTCTCGCGATTTTAAGACTAAAAAATTAAAGCATACGCATTTAAAACTTCATATCCGTTTTTTCTAAAAAACTTTCTCATCAATTATTAATATTTGTTATCTAACAATTCTTACATCTTTTTTTGCGACATATGACATTTCTCTACATGAGGTAGCTTGCTGAAATGAACTCAATTAATATCAATTGCTTACAATAAAAAGTGTTATATTACTTATACGAAAACAGCGATTTTAATAAAGAATTGGGTTGGACTAAAAAGTTTGTAGCACTATACTTTATCTGTATCACGTCATATTAAAACAAAATAATTTCTTTAATTTGGCAATTATTTCATTCGCAGCGTTTCAACTTTAAGAATCTGTTTTTTAATTACGGTACGATGATTTTTAACAAAATTATGAATAATAATTAAAATCAAAATATTCCTTTCATTTACAACTTAATAACAAAATCTTACGAACAATTTTAAAAAACAATTGTAGGAAAAACTTTAGCTTTTACGTTCGAAAATCGAAAATTTTTGCAAGTTTTTTTTAGGCGTGACAGGCCCACAAAGTAAAAAAAAAGTTTTCCATTTTATCTAGCTTGTAATTTTCTATATGTAAAAATTACGAACTTAAAAACATGCATGATCTTTCGAAAGTAAAGATTTTTAGTTTTAGTAGAGATTTAAAACTCTTTTTTAAATTAAAATTTTTTCATTTTTAACGAAGTTATAGCCGTCTCAATTTTGAAGTTTGTAGCGCTACAAACTTTTGTTTCTCAACCAAATATAAAAATTTAGATTGACAGCTAAAAATAATTTTGTCGAAAATTAAAATAATTACGTAGAAAACTTATAACAAGTAAAATCTGCAAATAGTTTTAACATTTTAAAAACCAATTTGAGCGTCCTGCGTAATTGAGATTTGCTTGGTAAGTACCAAAATTATAAAAATACATTTTATTGTATAAATGAGTAATTCTATCATGGTACTAATTTGGCGTGCTGCTACAAATGGGGGAAAATGGAAAATGCAACTCAAAATGTTGTAAGTCTATTTACGCAAATGACATTTTTATTTGGACTTATAATGTTTTGATTTGCAAGGTTTTCACTTGGATTTATAACGTTTTTCCATTTTAAACTTTAACATTATTTTTTAAATTAGAATTATTTAATTAAAATTTTTTATAAAGATTGATTGCTTATACAATATCTTTAGTTATTAGGGTAATTTTTCGTTTTTTAAAATGATAGTTTTCAAAGATTTTTTCTCTCTTTTAAAAAAATTAAGAAATGGCACTTACAATATTTTGCTATGCAATTGTTTTAATTATTTTTATAGTTTAACAATGTATTTTCCGATCTGTATCTAATTAAATTTTCAGATACTTTAATCATTCTTTCTTGTGTACGAGGGCAAGTTAATAAGTTCTTAGAAAATCTGTCAGAGGGCATTCGCAGTGTCATGTCACATTACTTTTTGACAAGTAACATCTTTCAGCTGATTACTCAAATTTTGAGCGGAATTCATCACGTGGTTTCATTTCTGTAGACGATTAAAGCGAACAACCCTTGTATAATAATTTTTTGTAAAATAGAAAAAAAACGAATTTCGTGCAGTAATCAAACATTACATATGACAAGTTTAACCGAAAGAAATCAAAACCGAATTGGATAATGTTCATAGCACATTTGCACCAGCGCTTGCGACTGTACGAGGTCTGTTCAAAAAGTATCGCGAATTTTGAATTTCCGCGGGTTACGTATATTCGATTTTCGATTTTTTGTGGCGTTATGTTGGTACTCATGTCTCTCACTTATGCCGACAAGTTCGGCCATTTTGAATGTTCAATTAATTTTTGACAGCTGCTTTGCTTGCACGTGTTTTGGCTCGTCTCCGATTTTTGCCTATTCCAAAAAATGGATCAAAGATCTGTATTCAAATTTTGTGTGAAAAACAAAATTAAGTGCGCGGACGCATTCCGAATGTTGACTGTGGCATATGGTGAAGCTACCTTGGACCGAAGCAACGTTTATCGGTGGTACAAAATGTTCTCAGAGGGCCGAGAAGATGTGAACGACGAAGAGCGTGCCGGACGCCCGAGCACGTCAACAACAGACGAAAACATTGATGAAGTGAAGAAAATAGTATTGGCCAATCGGAACGGTCAATAAGGAATATTACCTGCAAGTTATGCGCAATTTGCGCGAAGCAATCCGCCAGAAACGCCCGGATTTGTGGAAGAACAAAAATTGGCTTTTGCACCATGATAACGCCCCTGCTCACACATCGTTGCTTGTGCGCGAATTTTTGACAAACAACACACTA
The DNA here is from genome assembly GCF_001594115.1 of Trachymyrmex septentrionalis. Classification (NCBI taxonomy): domain Eukaryota; kingdom Metazoa; phylum Arthropoda; class Insecta; order Hymenoptera; family Formicidae; genus Trachymyrmex; species Trachymyrmex septentrionalis. Next base: position 369,851 of record NW_017305386.1, on the reverse strand, counting down.
ATGATGCCGCAGCCACCGTATTCCCCAGATCTGGCCCCCTGTGACTTTTTCTTGTTCCCGAAACTGAAGAGGCCCATGAAAGGACGACGCTACGATTGAGGAGATAAAGACGACATCGAAGGAGGAGCTGAACAAGATCACAAAAAATAATTTTTTAAAGTGCTTCAAGGATTGGAAAAAACAGACAAAATAGATATTCATGAATAAATAAATAATTTTTGAAAAAACACAAAATTCGCGATACTTTTTGAACAGACCAATTGGGTAAATGAATTTAAACGTGGTCGTACATCCACATGTGATGCACCTCGTTCGAGACGTCCAATTGAGGCTGCTACGCCAGAAATCATCAATAAAGTCCACGATATTGTTTTGACTGATCGACGACTGAAAGTGCGCGAGCTTGTTGAGGCCACAGGCATATCACATGGCACAGTGATTTCAATTTCGCACGAACAATTGGGTATGAAAAAGCTATCGGCAAAATGGGTGCCGCGTTTGCTCACTGTGGACCATAAGTGCAACCGTATGATTCCAAAACAATGTTTGGAGATGTTTCAACGTAATCCAGATGAATTTCTGCGTCGATTCATTATTGTGGACGAAACATGGGTCCATTACTTCACACTCGAGACAAAGAACAGTTAAAACAATGGATTTCACCGGGTGAATCAGCTCCTCAGAAGGCGAAGATCGTGAAATCAGCCGAAAAGGTGATGGCCACAGTTTTTTGGGATGCACGCGGTATAATTCATATCGATTATCTTCCGTCGAAGGAAATAATCAATGGCGATTACTACGCAACCTTATTGAACCGTTTCAACTACATTTTAAAGAAAAAACGTCCCCATTTAGCAAAGAAAAAAGTGCTCTTCCATCAAAACAATATATGTACGGGTTCACACGCCCGGCACTGATGGCCAAATTCAACGAATTCCGCTACGAATTGCTTCCCCATCCAGCATATTCGCCAGATTTAGCTCCCTGCGACTATGGTATTTCCTGTTTCCAAACCTGAAGAAATGGTTAGGAGGAAAGAGATTCACTACCAGAGAGCAGCTTATCGAAACAGAGGCTTATTTTGAAAGGTTGGACAAATCATATTATTCGGACGGCTTGAAAAAGTTGAAGAATCGTTGGATCAAGTGTATCGAGTTGAAAGGAGGCTATGTTGAAAAATAAAAATGAATCGATAAAAAAAAATGTGTTTTACTATGTTTTTCTAAAAACTTATTTACTTGCCCTCGTATTAACTAATTAAAGAAATCGATATTTTTATAGAGTATAAAGTTTAAGTTGTGTACGATATACATAAGAGATATGCAATCGACTCAACATGCTCATAATGCACACAGCACACTCAAACACGTATACGAAATTAAAGATAACAGACAATAAAACTTTAACTTATAGACAGAGGAGATCAGCTTTTGTGAAGACGAACTCACGCCTTGCAATTTCCGTTGCATTAAGGAGATAAACCAGATTAAAATTTTTAAAAAATTGAAAATTTTTTTCGAAATATGACGATTGATGTCTTAAAAATATGCTTCTAAAAGGTTTTTATGAAATTCTAAGTATTTCTTATGTGAGTTTTAGCGAATGGGCGCATAGTGCTAAGATATGCATCTTTAAACTTTAAAAACGTTTTTTCAAAACGACTTTTCAACTAGCAGTTCTATAACTCGAACAATTGTCGGTCGATCGGTCTTAGCTTTAAACAATAGCTTCATAAAATGAATAGTTTCAATTAAGCATAGGGATTTTTTTTTAATTGTTAGTTTTTGAAAGGTGAGATATTTAAAATATTTAAAATATAATAAAATTCAAAAAATGTTAAGCCTTTGTAAAACCAATTTTAAATCATTTTGTAAAAAAAATTATTTTAAAAAATCGCTAAGCTTAATTGAAACTATACTGATACAGATTCAAAATTTTCAAGGAATTTTTATTTCAAACAATTACAACTTGAGTTCTCTACGCCGCCGATAGACTATGTTCTTTGAATACGAAAGTCTGTGCTGTGCAACATCGCCAAATATTTATTTTGACATACAAAAATTCTGAAAATGTTTACAAAGTATACCGAATTGATGTACCAAGTGATATACTCATATTCTTTCCAAAACTTATAATTATTAAAAGAAAAATGACAAAAAAAGGTCTTTTTTAAAGTCTTTATTCTGGCATACCCTCTTAAATAAAAAAGTTGTTTTTGCTGCAATATTGAATAATTTGATAAAAGAAAATTGTACAAATCTTAATAAAAGAGCAAATTATATTGGGAGTATAAATAAGTTTCGGCCGTTTGACAAACAATGGCGCTACCAGTATGTTATAGTTAAAATTATCAGCTGTAAAACGTCATATCATAAGTTTGGACATCACTGGCAAGAACATAACCTTGAAATATTAGCGATTTTACATCAGCATTTTATATCTTTTTTCGTGCGAAAATGTCGAGTTTTGAGCCGAATAAGCATCATTTGCGGGAGCTTTTGATTTACTTCTTTAATTTGAAGAAATCTGCAGCTGAGGCGCATCGATTGCTTGTAGAAGCATAAGGTGAGGCTGCCTTAAGTGAGAGAAGTTGCCGTGAGTGGTTTCAAAAGTTTAAGAACGGTGAATTTGACGTCGAAGACAAAGAACGTAGCGGAAGGCCGAAAGTGTACGAAGACGCGGAATTGGAAGCATTATTGGATGAAGATTCGTGCCAAACGCAAGAAGCACTTGCACTTACATTAGGAGTGACTCAACCAGCAATTTCACATCGCTTAAAATCGTTGGGAATGATTCAAAAGCAAGAAAATTGGGTTCCATATGAACTGAAGCCGAGAAACGTTGAACGCCGATTTTTCACATGTGAAATGCTGCTTGCCAGGCATAAACGAAAGGGTTTTTTGCACCGTGTAGTCACTGGTGATGAAAAATGGATCCACTACGATAACCCAAAGAAGAAGAAATCATGGGGATTTCCACCACCTGGCCATGCTTCAATTGACAGCCAAGTCGAACATTCATGGGAAAAAGCTCATGTTGTGTATTTGGTGGGATCAGCTAGGTGTCATTTATTATGAGTTGCTCAAACCGAACGAAACATTATTGGGTCTCTCTACCGAACATAATTAATGAGATTGAGCACTCAAGAAAAAACGCGTCCACTATTACTCCAGACATGACAAAATTATTCTTCTGCATGATAATGCTCGTCCACATGTTGCGCCGGTCAAAACCTACTTGGAAACACTCAATTGGGAAGTTTTACCCCACCCGTCATATTCACCAGACATTGCTCCTTCTGATTACTACCTGTTTCAATCGATGGCGCATGGCCTGTCTGAGCAACACTTCACATCATATGAAGATACCAAAAATTGGGTCGATTTGTGGATAGTTTCAAAAGATGAAGCGTTTTTTCAACGCGGTATTCGTATGCTACCAGAAAGATGGGAAAAAGTAGTGGCTAGCGATGGACAATACTTCGAATAAAACATTAGGTACCGTTCTTTTACAATAAATGCCCAATTTTTGATAAAAATCGGCGGAAACTTATTTATACTCCTAATAGGTAAAGATTGACTCTTTCGAATGCTGTAAATTGCATTTGTATAGCGTTTCGGAAGGAAGGAATATTACTTGAAAGAAAATTGTTTGCTTTTTTTCTACATTCAAAGACAATAAACTTTATTAAAACAGAACAAATTGAGATTTTCTACAGCACAAATTCACCACGCACAGAGAATTTCTTTCGGACAGAAAAGCACACCGAACTGTAACGTAACTCTGCAAATTGCACCGCTCAGAAAAAGACTGACTGAAAGACTGACGCGTCGTGACCGTGCGGCACCTTATATACTGATGTGATTCCAGATTGTTCCCAAAAGTACTAGTAGTAAAAAAAACCGGATATGACGAGAAAAAGGAATAATCAAGAAACTTCATGTTTGTTATAGTAAAAAACATGAGAACAATCTGGAATCACCTTGGTACGCACTTTACAATTTTTACCGCGTTTTGTTATGCGGAGATTGGCTGATGATCGGCTGATGATCGACCCAATTTTTGGTATCTTCATATGATGTGAAGTGTTGCTCAGACAGGCCATGCGCCATCGATTGAAACAGGTAGTAATCAGAAGGAGCAATGATGATCTGTTATTGGCCGCCGTGTCGCCGTGGCGTCTTGCTTGGCGAGTAGCCAATGAGGACAGTGCTGCGCGCTGGGCGCATTCCTCATTGGTCACTCACCCGTGTTGCGTTGTTTTGCGTCATGTGTGACGTCGTCATGCGCGAAATACTAAGTTCACATAGACTTAATGCATGCCTTATAAAATTAAATAATAAACGACCTGTCGCTCCGAACAATTTGTGTATAATTTTTAATTTATGTCATAAAACTTCGCAAATTTTGTAAAAAAATTTTGAAATTTAATGTATCTTTATTTATGTTTCGTGTAACTTAATAAAATATCAGTAAGACCGTTTTCTAAAGTACTGATAAGTAGAGATTTCAAGCTGTAAAATGTTTTTTTAAACATCTCGATACGAAATGATTTTTAAAGTTGTATTTTATCTTGAAATTTGCCTGTTTTTGCAGGGTGAAATATGTGATCCTTTAATTTTATTGAATAGTATAAGTCTACTTAATTAAACTTGATTAAATGCAATGATATTTTTCTTACAACGTTGTTTATTGTACTTCAAATTAATATATCCTATGTTTTTATGAATAGTGAATGTTATTTAATGAAGATTCAAGCATTTGTTTCGACAAATTACACATTTACTGTAAATATTTTATTTTATGTTTTTAATAATATAAATTCTCTTGCGTCATTTAAATAAACGCAATTCTCTTACGCGTGTGATTTTTATTATTTATGACTGCCATATTAAATATTGTCGCCATATCTGTCAATATTTGTTGTTAGTAACTGTTGAATTTCTGGCTAGAGAAAGTGTGTTCTAAAATTATCCACAAACAAACTATGAGTAGGGCAAAACAATTGAATTCTGATGAAATAGAAAAAGTGAAAATATTGGAAAATGTCTATTCTAATAGATAAATTGCTAGGAGGTTAGACAGCAGCGAGTTTGTGATTCGCTCATACTTCAAAAATAGCGAAAATTATGGAAAATCATATAGCGACAGAATTAAAGAAATTTTATCACAAAGAGATAAACGACTAATCCAGCAAATTGCTTCGAATTTTTGTAAAAGTTTAAAGCAAATTACCTAAGAAGGTAATATTTCAGCTTCCGTATCTGTTCAAAGATTTAAAAAAAATATTGAAAAAAAAATGTTTGGAAAAAAAACTGTTTTCAAAATACCAAGACATATAAGAAACAGAAGAAACTCGAGTGTGTGAAAAAGCACGTGAGTTAGATCATCGAATGAAAAAATTTTATTTTTTCACATGAAAAAAAGTTTAATCTTGATGGACGTGATGGCTACGCATATTATTACAATTTAAGAAAAGAAGAAAAAATTGTATCACGCTGATAACAAAAAGAAGGATTGGTTATAATTTGGAGAAATATAAGCTCAAATGAAGTAGATTTAAAAATCATGGAAGACCAGCAAGACGCAAAAAAGTATCTGGAAATATTAAAATCCGCGAAAATTAAGATTTTTTATGTTATGCGAAGTGATCAATGGATATTTCGGCATGACAATGCTGGATTACACACAACAAAATTAATTAAAGCTTGGCATAAAGAGCAGAAAATAATTTGTTTAAATTGACCAGCGTAATCTCCGGATTTACATAATTGAGAATGTTTGAAGATATTTATCCAGTATATTCTCCAAGATATATCCTCCAGCAAGTATATCCTCCAGAATTCCTCCGGCGAAGACGTTCTCTTCTTCCTCTTTCTTTTCCTCTTCAGCCTCAGCAACGAGAAAGTTCAGGAGCTCAAATTCGCTCGATAGATGGAGAAGGCCCATCATGAAAACTACATATTCTTAAGGATTGATGCTGTTAAAATTTATCAGCAGGTCACCCATGTGTAATTCTTTTCCCTCTTCGTCTTCCTCCTCTTCTTTTTCAACTTCTTCTTCTTCCACATCCTCTACCTCTTCCTCATCTTTTTCCTCTTCTTCCTCTTCCTCCACTACCTTGAAAATCTCACCAATCTCGAGAAAGTGATGGAATAATTAATCAATTTTGCCGACATGTAGCTGAGTGATATCAATTGCAATAATGTTATCATTCAGTCGAACAAAGGGACCTGAGCAGGAAGAAGCAGTCGCCACTTTACCTTTTTGTTTACCTGTTTATCACCCATTATTTACAGATAATAAACCTGCACCGTAAAAATCACTTTTACTTGATCACGTACACGTGCAAAATATTCCACTATTATGGATAAATGATGGAATACTCTGGCACGTTTTATAAAAAATCACTCGCGTAAGAAGAAACAAACCTTGCGCAGACGAGACTTGACAAAAATTGATGCTGAGAATCATCCTTCGAAGAAGCTGCCCAAGATATTATTAATATCAATCGGAAAGTTCCGTCCATCTAGCGGCGAGTAGCTCTAGTTTAGAACTGTTGCGATAACTCTAATGTCTAAACCCAGCTTAATTTTTTAGTTTTACCATCTGTCAATAAAATTCAGTATATAAAAGTATACGTTTGTACCAATAACATTGTTTTTTACTGCATCGAAAATGTTGACATTTGAGCCAAATAAGCGTCATTTGCGCGAAGTGTTAATCTTTTGCTTCAAATAGAAGAAAACTGCAGTTGAAACTCATCGAATGCTTGTAGAAGTTTATGGTGATAGTGATCCTTCCGATAAAACACGCAGAGAATGGTTTCGATGTTTTAAAAGTGGTGATTTTGATGTGGGGAACAAAGAGCGTTCTGGACGGCCAAGAGCATTTGAAGACAAAGAATTGCAAGCATTAGTGGATGAAGATCCATGTTAAACGCAAAAATAACTTGCAGGAACATTAAATTGTGCTCAATCTGTTATTTCCGATCGTTTGAAAGCCTTAGGAAAGGTCTATAAGGAAGGAAAATGGGTCCCATATGAACTGAAGTCAAGAGACATTGAAAGGCGAAAAACCATTTGCGAAATTCTGTTTGCTAGGTAACAAAGAAAGGGATTTTTGCACCGAATTGTGACTGGCGATAAAAAGTGGATCTATTTCGATAACCCCAAACACCAAAAAATTATTTGCGATCCAGGCCAACCATCGACATCGACGCCAAAGCAGAATATCCACGGAAAGAAGGCAATGCTCTGTATTTGGTGAAATCAGGAGGGTGTAGTGTACCACGAGCTGTTGAAATCTGGTCACAGAGCATCTCTACCGAGAACAAATTATCCGAGCATTGCACGGAAAACGACCAGAATATGAAAGGAGACATAAAGTGATTTTGCTTCATGACAATGCTCGGCCTCACGTCACGAAACTTATCAAGGAACCGTTAGAAGCATTTCGCTGGGAAGTGCTACCCCATGCAGCTTATTCACCAAACTGTGCCCCTTTCGACTATTACTTGTTTCGATCGATGGCACACGCACTATGAAATGGAATCACTCGCGAATTGGTTCTGGGAAGAACACGAGATCGGTGATATGTCCCGACGCGGTAAAAGAAGCGTCGATAACAATATTTTTTCTAGGCGAAGATTGGTGACACGCTATCGATACTGTGATCCCATTAGAGTTGGAAAAAGGGACAAAGAAGAAAGCAAATGAAATATACTATACAATGGATTATAAGAGCTCAGTTCCACAGTTGCTGTCTTGGAAGACAAACGATTCGATCGCAATAAAAATAATAGAAAAAATATGGCTAACTATCGTGCGAATGTTGAGAACATAGCCAACGTAGTAGAGTATATTAGAAACGTGGATCCGGAACAGTTCGCAAATATTAGAGATGACGTGTTCGAAGTGTTCGAAGAAATGGAAGTAGATTTTGAGGAAATAATGGACCAAGATTCCGACGAAGAAGTGTTATCTGATGATACTGATTATACTAGTGATTTGAGCAAGAACAATACCAATTGTCAAGAAAAATTCGTGCTGTTTCCGGAAATCTGTGCGTTGAACGATCGTATTAAACACTGCGCGATCCACTGCTACTACACAATGAGTGGCTCTTTAACCGTATGTGCATCGTGTATGACTCGTTTGGTTGACACTAACGTTGGAGGGATGTATCGTCAGGAAGCACGAGATCGATTATATTGATGCGCTAAGTGGCGGATTTTGCTCAAATGGCAGAGTGCCAATATACATTACAATTCCGTGCAACATGTGCTCAAACACAGTGAAAAAACTATTGTGAACAAAACATGGATTCCGATGAGATAATGGAACGAATGATGATGGAGGACCATAGAGACAATGAACGGCAAAAAAAATGTGATGCGCGTTCTCGGAAATCCGCGAGAGAGAGACATAAGTGGTGTGCGAATATTACTGCTGCAGTTTCTACGCAATCGAGAGTTAGGAATACGCAGTGAGTGCACCATGAAACAGGTATTCATTAACAAAGAACCTGTTTGTTTCTGGTCTTTGCTCACATAGTAGAAAGTGTACACGTGGTTATGGTCTTTGCTCGCACAGTAGAAAGTGGTTATGCAACAACGTAAGAACTATGGCTTTGAAAATAAATATAAAAATCAGTTTAATAGACAATAACTATTCTTGTGTGTCGAAAATCGTAATGGAGACCAATCGTTCCTGCTGCAGGAATATTGTGAGTCTCACGGGTGGTGAAAAAATAGTCGAACTGTCGATAGTTGGCGATGCACATACGCTGAGTTACTATCGCGAAAAGAATTCTGCTGTAAAAAAAAATATTTTCATAACATGTGTGATGATGAATACTATGAATGTGATAAGTCTCACTCCGCCTTTACGAGATCTGGCTATTAAATAACGAGACTGCGCGCGCAGAAGGCGTCCTAGAGGGATAGGGTGGGAAACGAATGCAGCGTTGGATAGCTGGAAGTGTCTACTATTCCAGTACGAAAACACGTTTTTGTCGCAGTAGTAGTACTTTCTATAGAGGTTAGAAACGAACTTGTTTTTTTTCTCGTGCCGATAACAATGTGTGACGAAAAACACGAGCAACGGATCAATGTGAAATTTCTCGTTAAATTAAAAAAAACTCCGACTGAGTGCTATAAGTTGTTGAAAGAGGCCTATGGTGAGAATTCTCTATCTCGTGCGCGTGTTTTCGAATGGTATAAACGGTTTTCTGAAGGCCGAGAGAGCACCGAAAATGACCAACGTCCAGGTCGACCTGTCTCTGTTTCAACTCCGCAAACAGTGACCAAAATCAATGAAATTGTGCGCGGAGATCGTCGTATGAGCATTCGGATGATTGCTGAGACTGTAAACGCCGATAAAGAAACTGTCAGAAAAATTTTACATGACGAATTAAACATGAAGAAAATCTGTGCGAAGTTGGTCCCAAAAAATTTGACCCCTGACCAAAAGCTCGTCCGTCAACAGATCTGCTCAGATTTTCTTGAAAGGTTAGATGAAGAGCCTGAATTGATGGAAAACATCATAACTTGCGATGAAACCTGAATATTCCAATACGATGTTGAAACTAAGCGGCAATCCATGCACTGGAAAACTCCTGCATCGCCAAGAATGAAAAAAGCAAGGATGTCGAAATCAAAGTTTAAAGCCATGCTAATCGTTTTTTTCGACATCAACGGCATCGTGATGACTGAATGGGTTCCAGAGGGTCAAACTGTAAACCAAACTTACTATTTGACAGTTTTGGCAACACTGCGAGAGCGAGTTCGTAAGAAACGGCCGGAGTTGTGGAAAAACAAGTCGTGGATCTTACACCAGGACAACGCACCTGCCCATAACGCGCTGTCTGTGAAGCGTTATTTAGCCGCTAGAGGCACTCCAGTGCTCGAACACGCGCCGTACTCGCCTGATTTAGCACCCTGTGACTTTTTCCTGTTTCCGAAGATCAAGTCTGCCTTAAAAGGAACCCGGTTCGAGTCGATGGAAAAGGTAAAGCGAAAATCGGCGGAGCTCCTAAATGCTCTTACAAAAGAAGACTTCCAGCATTGCTTTGACCAATGGAAAAAACGAATGGAACGGTGTGTGGCGAGGGGAGGGGAGTACATTGAAGGGGAGCATTCAATTGTAGAATAATTTTTAAAATAAAACTCTTTTTCATAAGCAGTCTCGTTATTTAATAGCCAGACCTCGTATATATTTCCTTGCCGTTCAATTTTGAAACCATGACTATAGGATTGCACCAATCCGTCGGGAAATCGACTGGGGCGATCATGCCCCTTTTTTGCAACGCGTCTTCTCCGGCAGAATGCGATTGAGAATCTTTTTCGCCCATGGTGTAGCACAATAGGTCGATTTTTTCTTTCTCACTTCTGCTACCAACATACCTTTCAAATCGTTTTATTCACGTTGACCACGTGTCCGGCCTTGCGAAGTTGAATTCACTCGGTACACGCACCGTGGAAACCGGTGACGATGATATTTGATCCTCGTGCTTCATCTTTGATGATTATTGCCTTTGGCCTTATATAATATTTTTTTCGAGATGCTTCGCGCTGTTTCCTTTTGGCACGGCACGGTCCGGTTCGCGATTAGGTTAGTTTCCGTCGCGTGCCCGTTTTCTTCCTTTTTTTATTGTCTTTCGGGTGCGATTCCTCTAATCTTGATCGCGTTCGCGCACTTCTGACACCATGTCGTGGTGACGCTATGTCATCCGGAAAGTGGATCCAAGTAAAAGAATAGAATACACGAGTCGTCTTTGCATCTGCGTGTCGAACGTTACGAGAGCGCGAGAGGTAGTACCTGGTACTCTAGTCTACAGATGGCGCCTTAGCACTATACCTTGAGTCGCACTCACGCAACAGATTGGTTGCCTGCAAATTTTTATATAATATTTCAATTCCTTCTTTCTGATTTCTGTGGCGTAAATTTTGGTGCGCAGTATATATAAATATCGGAGTTACCTTTATTCGAATTCCATATTTCAATTTATTAGATATTGTATGAAATATTTAAAAATTATTATATATATAAATTTAAAATAAAATACTTTTTAATTGTTTAATGTAAAATTGATGTGATAATTAATAAACGCGATAAATATATAATTATTAAAAGAGGGACGTATTAACGTGTTCACCACTTACCAGCTGAAAAACGGACATTGAAAACAAGCCAATTTACATGGATATGTCTATACTCGACATATCAAAAGTCTGCTTGTACGAATTTCACCACCATATCACCGATGTATCGCGACAAATGCAAAATCATGTATACCGACCGGATAGTCTTATATACCGCATCGAGGACGTTTACGAAACGATGAAACGCGACATCGCTAAATTTGACACGAGCGATTATCCGATGAACACCGTGTACGGTATGCCTTTTGCGAATAAGAAAGTACCCGACCTGATGAAAGATGAAAACAACAATATGATAATGACCGAATTCATGGGACTCAGAGCGAAGATATACGCGGTGAAGGTGGATGGCAAGAAGGACATTAAAAAGGTGAAAAGTGTAAAGAATAACATCATAGCGCGAACGATAACGTTCGACTATACGCGGTTTTTGAACGAAGAGATTGAAATAACTTGTCGTCAGTTATGTATACGATTTAAATAACACGAGGTGTACACGATATCCGAATCGAAAATTGTTCTATACGACGACAAACGATATATTGTACCAGACTCGATGGAGACGTTACCGTGAGGGTATTGGCGGATACTTTTGTAATATATATGCATTAACATTTATATCACTATTATGTTTTTTACATTTTTATATTTTTTTCATACAGTGTATAACATATATATTTCATATATGTGTTACTATTAGATACTGAACTTAGTTTCTACGATTTTTTTACTTAAAAAACTTTATCTCGATATTAAAAGTAAAAAATACATCAATCAAAGTATTTTTCCTCGCTAACTATATATTTTTCCCATCTTGTGGCAATAAGTAGATTCCGCGATGATAGAACGATTGGTCTTTTGAAGCAATCCATAAATGTGAGCCGCAGAAACTAAGTTTAGTACCTAATATTATGCTTCATGTATTACTATTTCTTATGTATTATCCAGCGACGGTTTTTCCGCAATAGTCGTCTAGTAGATAGATTACAAGATTGATGCGCTGCACTTTACCGATCGTAAACACCTCAGTGGTCCAATTTGGCGTGTAACGCTTCTCAAACGTCTTGTATTTGCTCACCCAAATTACCTACTATACTTTCAATTTTGCAGGATTCACGATTTTTATCGCGTTATACACTATGTCCAAGAATCTTTCGGCGATCGCGGGAGTTACGTTGGGTTGCATGGTGCGATGCTTGCGCGCGTTGTAATTTAACACGAGATGCGGCAGCTCGTCGAGATGTGCCTACTTGCCGTTGAGTATAAACATCTTTTACATATCGTTTTTAAGTGTGCGATTAAACCGCTCGACCATTGACGCGTTGAATACGTGGAATAGTGAGTGTATTTTTTCAAGATTTTCTGCACATTGGCGTTGTAAAACTCCTCCATTTGTAAATTTTTCTTCCACTCGCTCAAATTATCTCGGTGATAGCGTCAGCCGTCTCACTTCCGCCCTTGCACTTGAGCAGCACGGCCTACGCGTACTTGCTCAACACATCGATGACGGTGAATATGTAGTGGTGGCCTCTGTTGAAGCTCGAGTACGGGCGCATCTCGACGATATCAGCCTGCCACAGATCGTAGTATCTCCGGACTATGACACAGAACATTTTTTCTTGCCGGAGCGTGCAATTTCTCAACGAATCGACGTCTCTCAGAGCTAATTTTTCTCTTTCCGCTAGATCTCTTTTTCATGATTTAATGCATAATACACAGCATACAAAAAAAGAATGTATAGTTTTTTGCTGACGCCATTCAACTAGCCCGTTTCCGTTATCGTTTCATCGATATGTTATTTAATTTATAATGACTGGCTGCGCGAAGTTCCTCAATGATCGACAGCCTCTCGTTGTCGTGAGCATTGTTGCCTGTTCGATGCGAAGTCGAGCAATCGTAGACGATCCACCAGCTCGTTAGAATCATCTCAGTGCACGTAATCGATTGCATTGTTGTTCAATGTCATTGCGTGAGGTAATCTTTTCCAGATTTCTTCTGTTTCTTGGGTGTGACCGACATCAACGGTGCGATTACGTGTTTGTACTTGTATCCTCTGTTGCTCAATAATGGACCCTGCAAATGGTACTTGTGTTTGAGCGCGTTCGTCACCAACAGCATGTTCTTGTACTTGTGCATATCGTCTTCCATGTAGAGGGGAACGATTCCATCGTTGGGAATTCTCTTGAAAATCAACTTGTAAAGACCAGATATCATACCGGCGTATTGTACGCCGTCGATAATTATGTTGTCCGCGTCATCCACGTCGAAACGTTTATTGCCAAACATCAGCCCATCCTTGTGTAGGTAAACGCCATATACGTGATCTATACCGCTCTCTTTATCTTGCGCTCCCCCCAGGACAGCCTCGACATATTTTTGACCCAGCGGGCCCAAGTCAGCTCGTAACACCTCTCGACCTTCCGACGTTTGCAGATGATTTTGAACCTTCGTCGCTAGCGAGTCTTCCATCGTTTCGAAAATGTTCTTCAACGACTCTATCGTTGATACAATTTTGGCACGCGGGATGGAGGTTATTGATTGTACATCATCGTGCGATCGATCATAGGATTTATGCAGAGTCGTGGAACGCTCGCTCGCTTCTTCTCTTTCCTCTTATTCCTCTTCCTCCTTCCTCTCACGTTTATGAGCAGACGCTGTATCTTCGTCGCGCGCACGTCGGGACTGTAGGCGAAAAGTCGCAGTGGCTCGATAAGAGATTTAAAATGTCTCTCCTCCTCGATTCTACCGATCTTCAGAACGCGATGTTTTTTTGCGAATCGACTCGCTTGTCTTCTTGATCGCTCTCGCGATTTTTTCACGCTCGCGCACATCTGCCATGTTCGTCTCTGGCTAAATATCGACAAGGACTGGTCGTGTTACGATATCGCGAACTCGTTAAATCCTTTTCTGTATCATCCATTTGTGAGCGCACTGTCTTTGTCTATCACTACGAATCCATATTTTTGTTGCCAACAGTCGCGGCGCAAAATTCGTGGTACGATATGTCGGTATTCACATGATCGTTGTAAACGTATTTCAAATTGGTACCATCCTGTTTGAATAGGATCAGAAGATTCGCGTTGTCGCATATCAGATGTTTAGGTATCCTCACGTACGTCTGATGGAGATAGAAGCAGTCAACGTTCGCGTGGCGACCCATCGAAAAGTATTCTATCACCGCATCATGCTTGTCGCATGCGTCATCAAAGATAAAAATAGAATTTGGGCACGCCTCACTCGGCGGAACGACGTCGCTGTTGTTGGAGAACGTAAAATAGCCGATTTCGTCGATAGACGTAAACAAATTTTCGAGATATCGACACTTTGGTTGTTGCAATGATTTCGAATAGACGTACACGTTCTCGAAACGTACACTGTTCGGGCTCTCGAGTAAGCTTATAAGGAGCTTTACGTTGGTTTTACCGCAATTCGACGGGCCGCAAATGAGAATTTGATCAAGAAGACAATAAGGAAGAATAAAGAGGGTACAGAAAGACGATTAGACTCAATCTCACAGGTATTCGCACAAAAGGCGAACAGCTGTGAGTCGCACGCACCTTGTCAACATCCCGAAAGGACGCTATGACACCTGTTCCGATGGACAGTGCGAGCGTCGGTCCTACTTTTTGGGTCAAGGAACTTAATCCTTTTAACTAGAGACGTTGTGCGATCTCAGGTATTAGAGGGAAAGGAAGGCGAATGGTGATTTAAAATAAATGGAAGCTGGCAAGATCTTCATTTATAATATAAAACTTACGTTT
>NW_017305386.1:349905-354826 GCF_001594115.1 Trachymyrmex septentrionalis | reverse complement strand
GACGGAAAGATGTTTTTTTGTTAATCATGGGAAAAAACGAGAAAAAATGAGAAAATACACGCGTGGCGTGTACTGTTCCATGGTGGCACAAATTTCCTTCGACTGACGCTTCAAACGCGCTACGTCGTTACTCGATCTAACATCTCTGTCAAAAGTTACAGTGTTGCCACATCTTTCCGTCGAATATGCATCTTTCCGTCGAATATGGCCAACCCTGTATATATATATATAGAGTATATATATAAAACATATTATTACGTTTTTACAGCCAAGTTTGTTTATATTTGTTATCAATTACAATGGTTTGTCTAGCATAATGTGATATGCGTGCGTGCGTGCGTGCGTGCGTGTCCACCGTACATACACTGATCACCGTTCGTTTTATCGCTATTTCTCGCGGCACTTCGATGTGGCATCCTGCGCGCATGGGATTTAGTTTATTCACGTTAACAGTCACGTTAAGAATTTGCTATAGCGCCCATCCTGGAACTCTTCGAGCGACGTCAACATGGGCCTAATTATGTGCCGCTCATATCACTCATGCAAATCGGTACATTGATGTAGCTCATGTTTTTTATGTTTATGTTCTTAATGTCACATTTGTTATTCGTTGCAAATTCGCCGTTAAACGCGGTGTTCACTTTCACACTACCGTGTCTTTCTATAGCGTCTCGCGTCACGCTCAAGCATTATTTCTCTTGCGTCTTCCAAAAACCGTCGCGGCTCGATGTGATTAGAATTTACCACAGCGTCCGTCAATATACGGCTTTCAAACGCGACGTCAATCTCTCTCCAGACGAGAAATCTTTTGTCGCCACTCGCATACTCGCCACTCGCGTACTCGCCACCAAACGTATACAAAACATCGCTTCAATTATGTCTGCGTGCGAGTCACGCGATCCTCGCCACCACGGATTGTCTGTGCTTAATGGAGATGCACGGACGCTTGGCACGACAAAGCTGCTCGATACACTCGTTGCACCGTTGCAGTCACGCGAAATACTTCACCAGAGTAGTAACTTGACCGCACTGCTCCAGCAGTTTGCGTTCCACTCGCTCATGGTTTTCCATGTCTTTTTTTCAGTCTTTAAATCACGTTACACTTTTCCACGGAACACTTGTACGTTACTCGTTCACACACGTTGTACCACCGCAATATATCTAGAATATCATAACGTTCCAGCACTGTCATTATGTTTGTTTGTGAAAATGCACTGTTCACACTCAAAGCATTGATCGTCGCATTTATCAAAAAACAGTTTTAGCGCAGGATTCTTATCACGAAACTCCATCCATATATTGTCAATAATCAGCAGTTCGACGCACTTTTCACTACCCGCAGAAATCTTAACGCACATGCACCAACGTTGGCTCTTATTTGCGATTTTTTTCGCCCAATAGTAATCGTCCTTTATTACAGTAACATTTCTATTCCACCAATGCCTCTTTTCGTATTCATCGTAACATTTGTCTTGTAACTGTGGGTACACTTTCTGTCACGCGAGTAGACCACTCAGAAACGGGTTCTCTGATATCTATTCCATGTTTCTCATCACGTATACCTAATTCTCGATCGCGTAGGAACTGCATCGGCGATATTCGCACACTTATGTCTCTCTTTTGCGAATTACCGAGAACATACAGCACATTATCTACACTATGGTCTTTTATTAGAAAAATTATTATCAAAAAATTTTAATAAATCTCTCGCTGAAGAGCAGGAAGATGGCAATGGGCACACGCGAACAATGCGGTAATATTCATGGGTGGCACTTCTGCCTTCTGCGTGATGCTCTCGTCGCATGTATTATACAATATATTGTTTTTCGTCTAATATATTTCAATATTTTTTATTTATTCAACCAACCAAAAGTAGAATTTTATCTAACATCTTCATTGTCTCTACGGTCTTCTATCATCATTCGTTCCATCTTGTGGGGTTCCATATTTCACTAACTATATTGTTTACAATATTATTCGCAATAGTTTTTTAATTTGTGCAGATTGGGCACTTGTTGCATGGAAATACAGTATACAGTGGCACTCAGTAATTCGTGTAAGACCGACCGCCTAGCACATCAATATAATCGATGTCATGCTTCCTTACAAAATACATTCCCACAACGTCAGTGTCAGCTAAACGGTTCATGCATGCTGCACATACAGTTAAAGCACCACCTGTTATATACATTGGATCATGCAGTGTTTAGTACGACTGTTTAATGCATGGATTTCCGGAGATGGCACATTTTTCTACACAATCCGCATCGTACTCGCTCGAATCACTAGCAAAACCAGTATTGTTGGATAGCACTTATTCGGATGAATCTTCGTTCATTATCTTCCAAAGTCTACTTCCAAGTCTTCTTCCATTTCTATTATAAACACCTTGTTTATAATATTCTCGAGTTGTCGTGGGTCTGCGTTTTTAATATTCTTGACTATATCGGTTATATTCTCGATATTCGCACGATGCCACACATTTCACGCTACTCTTATTGCGATTCGACAGTCTCTTAAGACACCAACTGAGGTGTCAAGCACTTATGACTTATTATATATTTCGTCCAGTAGACTCCACGATTTCTCCGTTTCGTGAAAATTTCAGCAAAAATAGTCGTTAGGACAAAACGCGAACATAAAACTCGAGCGTTAACAGCGAGCGTGACAATATTCAAAAAACGTGAGACACCTTCCCAACATTATTGGAAACATAAGCAAAAACATAGATCCTCAGAATCGCCTAATCCACGGCAATAAAATTTACGACAAAGATTACAAATCATGTAGAAAAAATCCTATTTAAACACGATCGGTTCAGTAAATACAAAATCTAAATGTGGATCAGAGATTCTGTGTAGATAAAAAACTTGTATTTCCAAACGCGTAAAAAAGCAAGTTGAAAGGCGTTTCCTTGTCAACAACAGGAAGTTGATAAAATATAATACATGTGGGATCACAAAGCGTAACTTTTAATTTTTTAGATTTTCGATCGTAAAATTTAAATAAATACTGTCTAAACGAGAGAACACATGTTCAAGTAATAAAAGAGAAATTGATGACAAGAAAGGGGTGCGTTCGACTCGGAGTATTCACTTTTATGTGGATACCTGCATATCCTGCCTTCCATATTTACTGTAGAAGAGTTATGTTTTTTGTTTAGCAGCCGAAACATCGGCTCTTCTCTTTCTCTTAACTGCGTTTTAGTTCGTAAGATTTTTATTTTTGTCATCTTTTTGTGTACTGAGGATGGCCAAATCTTGACCGAGACGTTTACTTATTTATTTGGAATTTTAAATATATGATTTGTTTAACATCTATTGCTGTGACTGTGTGCTCTTTATTTTTATAATTTATTATAATTTTTTAGGGGCTCCCCTCGCCTACGAGTACTTCACGCGCTTCTCTTTCCCTCGCCTATGAGTATCCCCCGCGCTTCGCTTGCCCTCGCCTACGAGTATTCCCTACGCTCCGCACTTCCCTTAGAGAACCTGGGTTAGAATCCTTATATTTCTACTGTTATTGTTGGTGTAATAAAAAACGGTTCTATTAAAAAGGGGTTCGATTAAAAAAGATTAATATGATCATCTTAGACAAAGAAGGCTTGATATGTCACTTAGTTTCCACTGCGGCCACCGCAGAAGAAACATTTATGAAGGTATTATAGATACTTTGAAACATTAATTGAGAGTTGTGAGTTTCCGTTACTTTTTGTTACTATTTGCGGTAGAGAACTTGGATTGTGAAACGCGATTATTGCAATACTAATGCTATGAACTTAGACGATCGAATCAATTAAATTTAATACATTTATGGCACTTACTACGCAAAAACCTCGTATCTTACTACCATATCGCAACTGTTCCTCGAAGTATAATGTATCTAAAAAGAAAAAAATCCCCATTTTAATATATGTAAAAAAATGTGGAAGGGAGCATTATTTAAAAGGAGAACATTACCAGTATCAGTCTCTCAGTCGAATTCGGCGAATGGCTATCGCTAAGTTCTCCGAGAAAAAAATCTCAAGCTATAAACTATTACGTTTCGATTCAAGGAGATGAAACATGAGGAACGGTAAGTTTTCAATTGCATAAAAAATGTTTTCTACACATTTTATATATTATACATTTTTCTACGTATTACTTACTTTCTATTTCTTTTACAATGTACTCGTATATATAAAACATTGTATAGGCAGTGTATATAGGCAGTGTACGACTTTTAGGTGTACAACTTTGCTTCCGCCGTTTTTTTTCCGAAATTCGAAGCTTTATTGTAAAAAACTGATTATACATTTATGATTCAAAGTATTGTCCATCGCTGGCCACTACTTTCTCCCATCTTTCGGGTAGCGTACGAATCCCGCGTCGAAAAAACTGGTCATCTTTGATCTATCCACGAATCGATCCAATTTTTTACTTCTTCATAAGACCGGAAGTGGTGGTCAACCAGGCCGTGTGCCATTGATCGAAACAAGTGATAGTCAGAAGGAGCAACATCTGGAGAATACGGCGGGTAGGACTTCCCATTTCAACGTTTCCAAGTATGTCTTGACCACTTTCGCAACATGGGGACATTGTCATGCTGCAAAATCACTTTATCGTGTCTCTCGTTGTATTGCGGCCGTTTGTCTTTCAATACTCGGCTCAAACGCATCAATTGCGTTCGATACCGATCGCCTGTGATTGTTTCAGTCGGTTTTAACAATTCATAATACTACGCCGAGCTGGTCCCACCAAATACAGAGCATGACCTTGGAGCGTGAATATTCGGTTTGGCCGTCGACGTGGAAGCATGGCCGGGAACTCCCCATGATTTTCTGCGCTTGGAATTATCGTAATGAACCCATTTTTCGTCCCCAGTCACAATGCGATGCAGAAATCCCTTCTATCTTTCAAGCAGCTGTTCACAAGCAAACAAG
>NW_017305386.1:324713-349805 GCF_001594115.1 Trachymyrmex septentrionalis | reverse complement strand
TGAAACTAATAGTGCGCAAGAACAAGAGAATTGATTACAGCGTGGCGCTTTTCTTCTTGAAGTGTAGAACGCTGAGATGTTATTGTTTAAGTGCAGCCATGTTTTACGTGTGAAAACTAGTTCTACGATTGCGTTTAAGACTTATATATTTTCTTTTTTTATATCTTTATCTGTCTCAATCTATTCTAATATAAAGACTCATTTCATACAAAAAAGTTTTCAATGGCGCTATGAGATTGTTTTCATAACTTCAATAATGCCTTGAAAATAATAGAACTATTTTTTTAAATTGATCAGTGTATAACTGCAGACAATATCTAATCTAATTATATTTCTTGTTTATTGTATCATGAGTAATTTGAAGTCAAAACATATGTTTTGATAAAGGTTTTATAAATATTTACAAACCAATGATTTTCATTATTGTACAATTATGCGATGTTATTGCGTGCTAGTAAGATTATGTATATATATATATATATACACTGGGCAACAAAATTAACGCAGCACCTGTTCACTCTGCAAAAATAGGCAAATTTCAAGATATAATAACTTCATAAAAAATTGTCATATCAAAAATGTTTAAAAAAGCATTTTACAAGTAAAAACCTCTACTTTTCGGATCGCTACTTAAAAAAACGGTCTCATGGAGATTTCATGAAGTTACACAAACATAAATGAAGATATATCAGACCTCAAAATTTTTTATAAAATTTGCGAAGCTCCACGGAGTGGAATAAAAATTGTATACAAATGCGATTTACATCATTCGAAAGAGCGAATCTTTACCTTTAATTTGCTTTTTTTCGAAGCTTCATACGATGTTTTTATCGAGTTATTCAATGAAGCAAAAATGGTCCTTTTCCTTTTACTCAACGTTGAATAACTCCATAAAAAAAAATCGTACGGAGCTTCGTAATAAAAGCAAATTAAAGATTCGCTCGTTCGAATGATGTAAATCGCATTTGTATATAATTTTTAGTCCACTTCGTGGAACTCCGCAAAAATTTCTTAAAAAATTTTGAGATTTTATATCTTATTTATGTTTGTGTAACTTCATGAAATCTCCATGAGATTAGTTTTTAAGTAGCGATCTGAAAAGTAAATGTTTCAACCTGAATAAAATGCTTATTTAAACATCCCGGTACGACAATTTTTGACGAAGTTATTGTATCTTGAAATTTGACTATTTTTGCAGAGTGAACAGGTGTTGCGTTAATTTTGTTGCCCAGTGTATATATAATATACAGTGCCCGCCAAAAGTCCCGAGCCACCTGAATAATTTTTGAATGGTTCAATATATAGAATTAAAATTTACAGGGATATAGCGGGATCATAAAATATATCATTAAACTTCAAAAACGACCATCTTGACATCCCCGGGGGAAGGAGTCTTGAAAATCTTAAATGCCATGTGAAGTCGAATGAAGGCTTGTTTGAAAGGGCTTTTCGAGACGAGAACAACACAGACTGATCGAGATCTACAATTTTTTTTCATAGAGTTATAATTATTTGAACATTGTTATTCAGATGTATAGAGTTTAAAGTTATAGTACCGCCGGCAATAGCATTATCCAAGGTGCACTGAATAGAAGTTGTCGGATTTGCACCTTTTGTGTGTGTGTGTGCGTGCGCGCGCGCGCGCGCGCGTGTGTGTGTGTATAAGAAACAATGTGAAGGAATAAAACACTATTTTATCAACTGTTCGAATTTATATCCCTCGACATCTTGACAATGTCTGTACGTAAAATATATCGATAACGTTACTTATGCATTCTGGTGTAATTGAATTTAAAACGTTCACTATTCTTTATCACAGCTCTTCTAAGTTTGGACTTAATCTTATAAACTTTATTTTTGTTTTAAATAAAATCCCAGTAAAGAAAGTCTAATTGGCTCAGATCTAGTGATCTGAGTGGCTATTCTATCGTGCCTTTTCTACCAATCGATTAGTAAAAACATCGTTAAGAAAATTTCAAATCGCCAGAGAAAAATAAGCTGGAGCCCTATCCTGCTGAAACCAAACATTGTGGAAAGCTTCTTCAGCAATATCTTAAATAGCTGGTATTACTTGATTTCTTAGCAAATTGAAGTAATTATCTGAAGTTATTTTAATAAAAAACAATTCTATAATACAATTATGCGTTATTTGGACCTAAACGTTAATCTTCTGAGGATGCTTCGTGTAGCTTTCTCTCATCCAGTGCGGATTTTTATCTGCTCAATACCTCATATTCTGTTGATTTACAGAACAACTTAATTCAAATGTTGCTTTATCAGAGAAACAGATTCAGTTGAAAAACTGATTATTATCATCAAATTTTGTTATCATTGTCGCAAAATTCTACTCTTCTATCATAGTCGTCTTCAGATAGCTGCTGGACTTGATGCATTTTGTAAAGATGATAATAATGCCTCCTCAAAATTTGACGGACTGATGTTGCGCTAATATCATTTTGTTGAGTTGTTTTCGAAACCGATATGCAAGGATTATCGTTTATAGCTTGCAGAACATCTAAATCTTTATCATCGTTGGTAACGCTTTTGGGTCTTCCGGATTTTAGCTCATCTTTAATTAAATTGATTCTTTGGAAAATGAGCAACAGTTCTTTTAACAATTGAAATTGGATCACGGTTAGGATAAGTGGCATTGAATAATTCGGCTACTTCTCGATAGGGCCGTATTCTGTCGCTATATCCTCTCATCATCAATACAATCACCCTTTTCGTATCGGTCAAAAACGTTTTCTGACAATAGAAATGTACTAAAATGAAAATTACTGAAGCAAACAAAGGAGATAAAGTAAGTAGATAAGGTAATGTATCGCTCTCTGAGGGAACATTACTGTTTCATATCATACGTGGCCGGCATACGATATGAAAAAATTGTTTACGTAATACCGAACCGAGACGCACGTAAAATGTGAAATTTCATGTGTATACGTACATTGTATGTATGTAGTCGCTTGTAAATTTGGATATGGTAACACAATAAGGTCCTATCAAGAAATAACTGAATTATTCAATTCTTCCACTTTTATTCTGACTATGATCTAATTTAAAAATCAATTGTTTCTGAAAAACCGATTAAATTAAAGATGAGCTACATTAAGCGCGCACACACACACACACACACACACACACATACACAAGAGATATAACTCTTTCTTCTGAATAACAATGATCATAATTTTGCGAAAAAATATCGTAGAGACCTCAATCGGTCCGCGTTGTTCTCGTCTCGAAAAGCTTTTTCAAACAAGCCTTCACTTAACCTCACATGCCATTTAAGATTTTCAGACCCCCTTTTCTCCCTTCTTTTCAGGAATGTTAAAGTGAGAATTTTATGAGATTTAATGATAGATTTGACAATCCCGTTGTATTCCTACAAATTTCAATCCTATATCTCGAATCCTTCAGAAATTATTCAGGTGGCTCGGGACTTTTGACAGACTGTATACACGCACGCACGCACACACAGTGTTTGTCAAAAAGTATATATAGTAGAATAGATTGAGCTTAGAGCATTTTTTCATATCGCTTTCTCGCTTTGTTTTTTCTATACATCTACTTAAATCTGCGTCTGATTATATTTGTGTACGCGTATGTATATTTGATATAATATACAGTTGTAATATATGTATATATCTACATTGAGCAACAGCATACAAACGGAACGAACAATAGGCGCAACGACGGTGGTCTGGTGAGCGGTAGACCAACTGCTATTGATTATCAAAGTTTATAGGCATAATGCAACAAATATTTGCAATCTTGCTAATCCAAGTGCCGCGAAACTACAATTTATTGCTTGTTATGTACGCGCTTATACAAGAGAGCGAGTGCAGCATGTCGCGAGCGCATTTAACAATAAGATGACCACCGCTATCGTGAGAGACAATACTCGAACGTTGTGTTGACCATAAAATGTCGCGTGAACACGTCCCGTGTGTACGAGACTGCCGTCCCAACTTTCAAGATGTGTGCCATCGCATCGTGCTGACGCGCGTGTATCGTATTTGTATTATATAACTCAGAAAAAGCCCATATTTCCCCGAGATCATCCGACCTCCTGGGGAAATTGAACCGTTCTGTAGTATACATATATTTAACAAGGCTACTCTTCGCAAACAGCTGACTTCAAATCGATGTACGTATGGTATGTCCCGTGCAGTCGGTTTCTTCTAACTATTCATCCTCTCTCTCTCTCTCTCTCTCTCTCTCTCTCTCTCTCTCTCTCTCTCTCTCTCTTCCTTTCATTCCCTTTCTCATTTCTCGCTCTCGGAGATCGTTGAAACTTCTGTTCGGTTACGCGCGAAGAAACGTCCAACATCATCGTTGGAGAGTATGACAAGCTCGATGCAAGTTTCCCTGAACTCTCATGCAGCAGAACGAGGATACTCGCGGAGAAGTTCACTGACCACGGCTGGATGGTCTCTACGGAGCCGATGGAGAACTTGCCCTACGATCGTTCTCTCAGCGTACAGCGATACGAATATTTTATGAGAGTATTTCGGATCGGAACGAAGATCCATGTGTCACGTCAGAAACGGCAATTGCTCGTCGTTACTAAGATGAGATCATGAATTCATTCATCTTTGAATATGCTTGTTTGTGAAAAATGTGTTTCTGATATACGAAGGTATCTTTCCCTCCTTACGTATAAAGGAGAAGAGAGACAATTGAGAATTCTTTTTCCATTTATATTTTCTTTTACGTTTTTAAAAAGTTTTTCTATAAATGTAGATAATTTTAGAAAGTGACATATACACAAAAACCAACCAACGAATATTTGAAAGATTCCTTACAAAAATCATTAACAAAATAGTCATTTAAAAAAATATGAGTTTTGGTGACAAATCATCATTTGCTATCAATAACATCTTAAATGATTTTATTCCGGTAAGAATCAAACAGAAAACGATATAAAAGTTTAATATGCAAAGGTTAGTTAAAAATAATTTTTGTTTTATATTTTTTTATATATTTTTGTGTGTGTCAAGTACATTTTGCGTGGAAATTTGTTTAATTATAGATAATTCTAATATCTATGGAGAATTCTCTTCCCTATATTTTCAATAGTCCTAAAATCCTAGATAAATTAAACAAAGTTCCAGGTAGTACTAGGTTAGAAAGTTAAAAGTTAAGTTAAACAAATAATTAATTTTAACTTAATTACATTTTACTAACTTTTCAACTTAATATAATTATATTTTATCGGTAACTGTTAATTTTTAATTTAATTTTTTTTCTTATGTTAAGATACAATATATGAAAATGGTAATATATAGCGATAAAAATATCTACCTGTCAGAAATCGTATATTTCGATGTATTACTTTCTAGTAGATTGAAATCTATTATTTCCAATAAACACGGATTAATCGCTTTTGTGTATTAAATTCAGTTAAAAAGTCCTCTACTTTAAATAATTTTATTATCTATAAATAGTCCTCTACCTTAAATAATTTTTTATTGAAATACTATCAACTTTATAGAAAAGCTACAAGACACAAAAATTATTTATTTTTTTCTCATAAAGTTCTGAAAATTTTTTCAGAATTTCTTTAGAATTTTTTAATACCGTATTTTTTCATGTTGGTAAAAATATTGTAAGAAAATGCAGTACTAAAAAGTTGATTAAAAATTCTGAAAAAATTTCTAGTTTTATAAAAAAAAATAAATAATTTTTGTTTGTTGCAGTTTTTCTGTAAAGTTGATGATATTTGAGTAAAAAATTATTTAATACCAATATTTGGCAATTTTTATTAATTAATATTTTGTTAACTATTGCAGAAATTGCAAAATAGTAGAGGACTTTTCAATTCAGTTTAGTCCGCTTTATCTACACAAAGTGGCAAAACTTTCGGGACCCTGTACATTAGTAATTGAAGTTCGAATTATTTAAAGCAATAAAGATCCACCTTCGGCCATAATAAATATTTTAAATTTCTAGTATTGATTGTGTTACATATACGATCTAAAATAAAGATTTTTAAAAATAATATTGTTTACCGTCAAAATTTTTTCTAGAACTCATCTAGAACTATTTATCTTTTAAAATCTTATAAGAATTGTGGCGAAAAAAGGATAAATAAAACATTGCGTGAATCTAGCGTCTTAGTGTGCGCTTTGATTTTTTTTTGTTTTAATGGCTAGAACTATTTGTTTAACCTATAATATTTAGAGCTATAGAATTATTAAAAATAAAATCAGAACTCTAAATAATTAATAAATTTCCACGAAACGATACGCTAGCTTGATACTCATTTTATACTTCAAATAATATTTCATTCTTTATTTTCATCATTGCGTTGTTAAAAATAAATAAATGAAAAATATTAATAGGATAAATAGGTAGTATAAAATTTTCGCAAAAAAATAAGTCTAGAAGTTTTTTAAAATGAATTTTTAAAACATTAATTATAGTCTTTAACTATGTTCTTATACTTATTGTATATCAGAAGAAAAAGCATAATTTTATTATAATGATTATCATATTTATATTATTAATGAATGAACATTTTGCGACAGCATGTTTCATACACGAAAAAATCAAACTGTCCTTAAAAGTAGAGATAAAATCTAGTACCAACATGAGTTTTGTTTGGAGATATCAAATCGTTTGCATTTTTGTACGCGTTTGAAGTTTTAAGGTGGTCATTTACGTTTACGGCGCAAGATAAAATTTTGCGATTGTCTGAAAATCATGTACGAAGATCATTCGATAAATCAGATAAATTTTTACGAGATGGCATCATAATGAACTGTATATGGCCAGGAAGTAATACTATTCAAACTTATGCCAAATTTCAGCCAAAAACGACGTTTACGTGTGGCAGACATTGGAAGTAAGCATGACAGCAGTTGTCGTAAAAATGAGAAAAGATGAATTCGCAATGATTAAACATTTTTATTAAAGAAGTGGACAGATCTGGGCAGATTAAAACCAAGTTGGACGAAATTCACGAGGACTCTGCAGCGTTAAAGACCATTTATTTTTGGATTAATGAATTCAAAACAAAAGTGCTCCAGACGTCCAGTTGAAGTCACTATGCCAAATGATTGAAAAAATTCATTGTATCATCATGGAAGATCACCGAATAAAGATGCATGACATCTCAGTAGATAGGGTACATAATATTCTGCACAAAGAATTAGAAATGAAAAAATTTTGTGCATGGATGCCACGATTGCTGACCATCGACCAAAAACACCTCCACAGTTGCAATGGCAACATTGCATTCGAATTGCTGCTCCATCAACTCTATTCTCCTGATTTGGCCCCTTATGACTTCTTCCTATTCCCAAATCTCAAGATCTGGCTCGAGGGACAACAATTTTCGTCCAATCAGAAGGTCATCACTACTGTGAATGCGTATTTTGAAGGCCTCGAGACTTCCTACTTTTCCGATGAGTTCAAAAAATTGGAACACCGCTGGATTAAGTGTGTAGGACTTCAAGAAGGCTACGTCAAAAAATGAAAAAAAATATTTTCCGAAAAATAGGTAATTTTATTGCTTTTTTACCTGACTCATCGAATGATCCTCCATATTTTTATGTAAAATTCATCTCTGAACGAGAAAAAGATCAAATTAAAGCGATTTAAATGGAGCAAAATGATGAAAAAATGCATTTTTAGTTGAAAATTGCTTAAATTTTTTCTTTTTTCGATCTTCCTTTTTTTGTGAACATTAATGAGAAAATGTATTTACCATCTTTAAAAGCAACACTTATTATTTGTCTTTCTAAAATAAAGGAAATTAAATTTAAAGTTAAGTTAAATTTTAAAGTTAAAAAATGTATTAGTTAAATATACAAGAAAACAAATTACTTCGTAAGAAAACACAAGCGTTTGTTTTGACATTTATTTATTGGTCTTGCTGTGTCACGGCAAATCAACCAGTATTCGTTAATGTGGTGAGAGTCTTTTCTTTTGAAGCGTTGTTCAATTGTAGTAATATTTTGATGAAAACACTCGTAGTACTAATCATAAAAATCGCCCAAGGTTATCGAGAAAGAAATTCAAATAATTGTGCAAAAAGTAGATTTTCAATATGTTGCCTACTACATATCTTTTCTTTTTAAAGGCAGCAATAATTTTGGCTACAATTTTTTTATAATTTTCAATTCTATTCTAGCCCAATAAATTTGTAATAATAATCGAGTTTACAATTTTCCATTATTACGTAAGCGTTATAAATCTGAATCAAGGCCTTAAAACCATTACGCGTAAAAGTTTTATAACTGTAAAACAATAAAAAATAATAAATTGATTGGCTACGAGACAAGGGATAAGTCGTGTCTGTCTTTCCGTTGGTTGATCATAAGGATAAGGCGTTAATTGCAATTTTTCAACCAGACGAAACATGACATTTCACTTGTTACTGCGCAGAAGATGTCTTGTCACATGGCAATTCTTAGTCTTAACGCAGTAACTAGTCAATTAATCACATTTTACAATTTTACGATTTTACGATATGACTAGGACTTTTACGTGCAACGTGCACGTGGCCTTTATATATAGGAAAATCCTAACTTCAAGGGAAATCCGTTATAACCGCTTATGTATAATAGATCGAAAATTTTGAGCAATTTTCAATTAAGATAACATATTTTCACCATTTTGCTTTACTTCAATCGCTTTAATTTTATTATTTTCTCATTTAGCAACTAATTTTATATAAAAATATATGATTTTCAAACAATCGCAAAATTTTATTTTGTACTGCAATGTGGCCTTAATAAACCTTTTCAAATGTGCATAAAACTTTAAATATGCGTAAAAAAAAAACATAATTTGATATCGCGAAACGATACGTACGCCTGCATTACATTTTGTCTCTACTTTTGTGAACAATTTAAGCTTTCTATGTGTGAAGAAATAAGTTATTTTTGTTGCACGATGTAATCGAAGATAAGCAATCTTCGGTTTTCCGAAAATTTAATTTTTTAATTTGTTTATAGATTTGAAATTTATATAATGAAAAAACGATTTAATAACGATTAAAACAATTATTAGATACCTATCGCGCAATTAAAATATTAACAAAATCCTTGTAAATGTTAAACTCTTATATTTTAGGTTTTCGGTTTGACAAACAAATTCATGATGTGACACTGTTTACTGTTATAGAGAATGATTTAGCGCTATAATCCACAGATTCTATTTAAGTGATTTTTTTTTGGGAAACCTTTTAAAGGCTCGTTGGTCGTTTCATATGTATTTCAAGCATTAATACAATATAAATAACAAAAATACAAGGACTCTTCGTCTATATAAAATAAATAACAACAAATGAAGGGCGAAGTAAGAGTCAGCGCATTTCTTAAAAAGACATGTAATTAAAGATATAAATTAAAAGTATAGAAAAGGTAAAAAATGAAGATGTATACTAAGAAATAATAACGGTGAAAGGTAAATATTATAAGTTTCGGCTACCGGATTGAGCCCTCTTCAGATGTTAACATAATGGAAACAGAATTAATAAATAATTGTCGTAAAAGTTCGCAGATTAAGAATACACGCAGTTCGGTTGAATCTCGATGTAGAACTCGACATTATTCGTATGATTGAACAGTCAAAAAAAAGTGTCCTGTCAAAGCCAAGTTCTAGTTGATAAAAAAAGAAAAAAGAAAAAGATCTCTTGTGAAAAAAATAAACTTAAATAAATTGACAACCGTAATTAAGAAAAAAAGTGAAAACTCACCAGCAAACATATGTAAAAAATCAAAACTAATGTATCCATATAAGTATAACAAATAGTATAAACGCATAAAGAAGAATGGAATGCAGATGTGAAAAAACGAACATTGTGTATCGAATAATATGACTGCTCGCTGAAACGAATCGCCAAGCAGAGAGGAGACGGGCCGACAATTATTTTTTAATTCTGTTTCCATTATGTTAACATCTGAAGAGGGCTCAATCCGGTAGCCGAAACTTGTAATGTTTACCTGTCACCGTTATTATTTCTTAGTATATATCTTTTCTTCATTTTTTACTTTTTCTGTAATTTTAATTTATGTCTTTAATTACATATCTTTTTAAGGAATGCGCTGACTCTTACTTCGCTCTTCATTTGTTGTTATTTATTTTAATACAATATATATTATATTATATAATGTACTGCAATACAGCAAGTGATTTTTATTTCGTAAAAAGAATGATGGAGAGCGAATTTAGGAGAAGGGTAGCCGGGCTTTTGTCCGGCTCGTTGTTTGAGGCTTCACTTTGTACTATGCGCAAATAATATCTTCCACGCGTGAAACGGAATTTATTAGTCACAGAGTAAACTAGTTTTGCACAAACGAGATTCTTTAATTCCGTTTTGTTAACTGGGCGACGCGCTCCTCTCGTGCCGCAGTTAAAGCACCCAGTCGCGCATAAAGATATTATTGTATTCATAAAAAGTGCGGTTAGCGTCAGTTTTTAAGCTCATTCGCTCTCGAGTTCATGTATCTCCCCGGTAAAAATATAAGACGTGAATACAGGGGGAATACAGGGGCATGGTTTCGGAACGAAAACTTTTAACGACGATGCAAAATGGAGAAAGGCGAAAGCGAGAGTGGAATCGAAAAACGCGAGAATGGAAGCGAAAGACGGTAATTAGTTTGCTGGAACACGTTTTTTTTGCGACAGGGTTTGCAACATTATATGAAACCGAACGGAAGCTCTCCTCGTGTAATAAACGCATGAAATTGAATTATTTATTTTGCTTGCAATATAATCGAAAACAAGTTTTTATATTCTCTTCTCAGCGAAAATGCACATTCCTGCTCGCTTTTTATGTTACTATGTTCTATGTTACTTCTATGTAACAAATTTCTATCTAACTTCTATCTAACCTATCTTTATTTCATTGTAATGAAAGCCAGCATCGATGTTCTATGAACTCGTTTATTTTTCATAATCACGTTCATGTAATTTGTCTCGTATGATTCACAATATTTTATTACACTTCTCTCTTGCGGAAGTTCTCTATAAAATGTTCACACTTATTCATGTAAAGAAACAAAGAGGCAAAGCGAGATTAAAATCCGTTTCGAGAACTTTTCTAACGTTTGAAATACAAGTGTATCTTTATCCACTCTGTATTTACTTCATTAATGTATCTCTCACCGTGCACTGCTACGCTCTATAGTTATAGTGCTGTAAGTACTGAGATTTAACCTTTTGTCTCATGATGACGTCATTCCTTTTTTCTCTTACCATCCCGATTCATCCTAACAGCCATTGGGTTTTGGAGAAAAAAGGTAGTCGAAATGGAAAGGGTTAATTGACGAAGAAAGTTTTTGAGCTTATTGAAGCGAATGAAGTAATAAATCAGTTTGGTGCAAGCAGTAAAAAGCGAAGGGAACTAAGAGATCGTTGAGTAATCTTTCTCGTGCAGCAAGAAAAGCCAGCAACAATGCCAAATCAAGTTTGCTCAGCGATATAAATAATGCAGTATATTTGACAGGCTCGTAACTAGGCGACAATGGCATCTTGCGAAACTTCTCCGATATTGCAGAGTCCAGCAAAGTGCTTAAACATCATTATCTTTGAGTTTTACCGAATAAAATCTAGTCCAACATAGTAAGCCATTAATACTAAAAATGAATATAATATTTCAGCAGATAATATGTCAATCATGTTAACCCTAGTCATACACATTGAGATCTTTGAAACTCCAGTAAAATTTCAAAACTCTATTTTATTGATAGAATTAGAATTATAAATGCTGAAAAAAAGATTGTAATTATCATAATTTAATTATAATTTACAGTATTTTTTAGGACAATTATATATTTATAATTAAATAAATTTACCAATATAATATAAGGTTAAGAACCATTCAAGATAATATGTGAGTTACAATATTATTATAAACAATTTAAATTCGTACAGACGTTATTTATAATTGTTTTAATAATGCAAATATGGTCGATTGTGCTTATTAATAACATAGTCATATAATATAGTCACTGCTTAAAAAATGTTATATATTTTCTTAATATATTTGTATCATATAAATAGTAAATGAATTTAACGAAACAGTTATATTTATTATAATTACTACAATTATATTTATTAAATAAAAATGTTTATTTTATTTATTATTTGTATCTTAATATTTCATTACACATTGGCATTTCCTTTCTACAACGTATTTACAGTTCAATTTATTTGGAAAGCCTTATTTTATATTTCTAATTTATTTTATTGATAATTCACGCAGCCTGTAATATGCATTTACATTTTTTAAGTTTATCAATTTGATTTTTGGCACACATATTGTCAAATTATTAAAGACTTGAATTAATTTAAACAGAGAATGCATGAGAGTGAGTATAAGGATAACAAATTTTTACGATTGTGTAAAACACGAGAATTATTATTGCAGCATTACATAAAAAAGATATTTCTAAAATTTCACAACAAGTTTAATTTACAAGCGAAAAATAATTGTAAAATTAACGCAAGATTTGAATTTGCCGCCATTTGTGCAGTAAAGTGTTGGCAACCCAAAAAAAAAACAATTTAACAGCTGACAGTTTAGGGTTAGTGAAAATGGAGCGTTACACGATAGAACAACGTGTGTTCATTATTCAACAAATGGATGCTGATTTTTCGAGCAAAATCATCCTAAACGATGAAGCACATTTTCACTTTGATGGCTTTGTTAATCGCCAAAATTGCCGCTTTTGGGGTACGGAGAACCCACATGTGATTGTCGAAAAACAAATGCATCCACAACGTGTCACTGTTTGGTGTGGATTTTGGGCTGGAGGCATCATTGGACCATACTTTTTTGAAAATGAGGCTGGTCAAGCAGTGACTGTTACTGGTGCTCGATATCGCTACATGATAACACAGTTCTTTCTGCCGAAATCGGATGATATTGATGTGGCCAATATGTGTTTTCAACAAGACGGTGCCACATGCCATACAGCTTGTGAAACAATTCAGTTACTGCATGAGACGTTTCCAGGTCGTGTACTCTCTCGTTTAGGTGATCAGAATTGGCCCCCTAGATCGTGTGATTTAACACCATTAGATTTCTTTTTATGGGGTTATTTGAAATCACAGGTCTATGTCAACAAGCCCACAACCACCCGTGCATTAAAGGAGGAGATTCAACGCTGCATCAACGAAATTCAGCCACATTTATGCAAAATGGTCATGGAAAATTTCGACAAACGAGTGCGTATGTGCATGCAAAGCCGTGGAGGCCATTTGCCCGATGTGTTATTCCACAAATAACCCTATCCTATGTACTTTATGATTCAATAAAAAAATAACAATCAAAAGACTAAAAACTGTGTTTTCTATTTAATTCAAATCTTGCGTTAATTTTGGGACACCCTTTAATAGATTAGCAATCAAGTTACTTAATCTTAAAATATCGGATTCTTTTTGTCAGTATAGACGTAGTACTCGTATATTTAAAACGTAGTATCAATCAGTTCACTAAAAATATAATTAAAGAATTACCGTTTAATATATATAATGATTTCTTTTCTTCTCAACATCATTCTCTTAACAGAATATTTAGTATTTATTAATAATACTAATAATAATCTTATTGAAAACAAATATAGCTTCGAAAAACCGGTTGATGTTCCCAATAATTATATATACAAAATTAATCTAAATTCGGAAAAATTTATTGTACTTCAACCAAATTTAAATTTAAAACAATTAATAATAACTGGTCTATAAACCTCTCGAGTGCGAATTTCTCAGCGAATGTCCAAAGCTTACTATTAGGAGAAAACTTTTGTATTACTGCCCAAAATGTCGAACCTATTACGTTAAAATTTATCAAACATATCGAGGCTAATTTAATAGGATTAAAAATCAATAATTCTAATAGATTCAGAAATAGATTTTTCTTATATTTACAAAATATTTAAAAAGTCACAAAAAATAGATCGGTCATTGATGACTTAATCTTAAACTTTTATGATGCTACTAAACAATTTCTCAAAGAAAATCCACAAATATTATTAACGCAGGCGGATAAAGGTAATGTAGTTATCGCTATGGACAAAAATGACTATATTGATCAAATAGAAGGTTTATTATCTGATACTGATATTTACACCGTTGTAATGTGCATAATCCGATTAACAAAATTTTGAATGATTTGAAATCCATGTTAAAAACTTGGAAACGGCATGAATTTAACGTGCGTATAATTTTCTCAACTCTACGAATGCTATATTACCAAGGGCATGTCCTTGGGAAAGGAATTGCCAAAAATACATAAGACAGACAATCCATTACATATTATATGTATCCATATCTCATTCATAGAAAACCCTTTACATAATTTGGCCGTTTTTTACACATAATTTTGGATTTATGTCTTAAGAAACTGATGGAATATGTTAAAAATAGTTTTTATTAGCTTTCATTTCGGCTAAAGACTTATCACAGTTACATATGTCGGACTCAGTCCTTGTCTCACTCGACATTGTCTCCCTTTTGACTAACATTCCAGTAAACCTAATTATTGAAAGCATTGAAAACTGATGATTTAACATACATCATAACATTAAACTATCTAAGAATAAATTTATGAAAAACCGTAAGGTTGGTGCGCAGTTCTACGTTTTTCAGTTTTAATAACAAATTCTAAACAATCTTATGGAGTACCTATGGGTTCCCCATTATCTCCTAAGCAGCAGACTTGGTCATGCAGGAACTTGAGAAAGTTTTGCTTAATAAATTGAAATTTACACTAGATTTCTATATTTATTATAGATATGTGGGTGACATCGCTCTCTCTACAAAGACAGAATATTGATTCTTTGATAAATAAATTGAATGAATTTCATCCCAAATTAAAATTCACAATGGAGCTGAGAAATTATAGATTAAATTTCTTGGATTTAACTCTGGTAAAAAAAGATAACAGATTAATATACAATTGGTATCACAACCCTATGTTTTCAGCATATTATTTAAACTTTTTCTCTTGGTCATCCTTTATGTCATAAAGTTGGCACTATCATTAATTTGATTGACATGTTTTCTTTGTCGCATCCTAGTTTCCATTATAAGAATTTTTAAATTTATTATTAACATTTTAATGAGAAATAGATACCTTTTGAATTTAATATTCAACAACATTAGAAAAAGATTAATATCTTAAACAATCCAGTATATATATTATATAAAATCAAATTCAAACAGAGATAAACAGAATAATAAGATTACATTTTCTCTATACCTTATTTTCCATCTATCTCTGACAAATTTCACAAATTTTTAAAAAATAATAAGTTTATACGTTTGGCGTTCACTGAGATCAACAAATTAAGTTCATTTATTAAAGGACAAATTATCAAGTCTTTCACTCCAATGTGGTATACAAAATCAATTGTTAAAATTGCGATGTCTCCTGTGTGGAGCAAACTAAAAGATTATTGAAAACGAGATTAGATGAATATTGAAACCACAGAAATACTGAATTGAGAACAACCATGATTTTGATTGAGACAACGTTCGTTTTTTACGAGGAAAGAAGTTATAATAAGAGACTGATCTCTGAGGCAATATTTATTAATAAACAAAAAAATGGATTAAACCTACAAAATAATACAGACTTGTTAAGCCCACTGTTACGACTTAGTCGCTAAAGATTGATGTTTTTCTTGTTAAAATCTGTGTGTCCTTGATATTTATATATTTATTTTAAATAATTTATGTTTATATTTAAGTTTAATTATCGAATGTGCTTTCTATTCCCCCTTATTTTTCTTTTTGCGATTTGACTTTCTTCAGCGATATTCCTACAACGATATCTCTCTTTATATTTACATCATATTGTAACAAACCATCGTTAATTTTATGCTACGTAAGTTTTTAATAATTCTAACTAATATAGTTTATTTTAATTTATTAAATCTCTTATGAATCTTTTATTCTAGTGGGATTTTTCAAATATGTACTGTGTGTTTATTTTGTAAAATATAATAGATGACATTTGAAGATTACAATTAGCGACAGATTTAACGATGATTTCACGACTAAGCGTTTACTTATATTATAATTGACTTTATGGATTGACTCTAAATTTATATTACACACTAAAGATATATTAAATTACACACGAAGAACTAGTGTCGGCTCACATTAGCATTTCCTTTCTACATCAACGTATTTATAGCTTAATTGATATTTTATTAAAATTAATTAATATTTTATTACATTGATATTTGTAACTATGACAATTTATAGTTTTGTTCGTGTTTAAGAGAATTATACATATAAAGTTTATTATTACTAACATTATAATAGTAATAACTATAAAAATAGAGCTCCTAATCATAATTATTTTACTATGTAATTGTAGTCACAAATACCAAGCTTTTTTTGATGTATAATTATAATTTAAAAGTTCAATAAAATTATTTTCTGATTTATATTTATCTAATTTTTAGATATTTCAGTAAAATCGTTTATTTCTTATACATGAAAAATAAATAAGTATAGGCAGGTATAAGAAATTGAATTAAAATTCTAATAACACTCAATTATGTTTTAAATGTGTTACCAAGTTGAGTAAGCTAGTTATGGGGAAAATGAACGCCCTAGATAAAGCGAATACCTTTTATTTTCGCTTATCTATCTGAGATTGCGCTATGAGCAGTTGTCTCTAGCAGTTGAAGGAATGACCGACCAGCGACGCTATGAAAGTACGAAACGACATATAATTGCGTTTGTTTGCCTTTAATAGAGACATATAGAAAATTGAGTTTTTTTTTTTGCAATTTTTCCGTAGGTACGTAGTTTAATTATTATCTGTAATTATTCTTTAACTAGTGTGAATGATTTTTTATAAGAATTCTGTGTCTTTAAACAAATATTCGAAGTTAAAATTTTTCACTTGTTGCTTTAACTTATTCTAACATTTCCAAATTCGCGCCAGGTAGGTCCTTTGGACAAAGCGAATGGGGGCAAAGCGGATGATTTATCTTCTTTACTCGGTATATGATTACAATAAAATTACTGGGAATATGGAGGGACAGATGATCTTTCGAGTGTACAATAGGCACGTATTTGTTTACATCTCATCTTTGTTTATTTTTTATCATAATGCAGTATGATAATTTGTTTATGACTGATCCAGTGCATTGTACCAAATGGCCCATGAAGGCTGTACTACATATAGAGGATTTGATAGCTACTTTTGTGACGATTGCCAAGACTGATCCTAATTTTTTAATTTTCATTTGCATTGCTCGAGTGATCCATTCGCTTTGTCCAGGGGGTCGGGCAAAGCGAATAGTTCTCTTTTTTTATGCTTTAACTAAAACGACATATTAATGTTAAAGTTTTTTAATTTTTTTAAATCTTATTTCAAAGTTAAGTCCTTTAACAGATTTATGAGAATAAAAATTATTTCTGATCTCAATTTTAATTGTATTATTTTCTTTTCTCAATCTTAACACGTCCGCGCTGCCCGGGTTTCCCCTAGACAGTAGACGTGGTTTTTGATAGTCGATGATGTCGAATTGAATGAAAAGTGTAAACGAAGTCGCAACATTTTGCATAAACGGTCGCGCGGTAACTGCATAGAAATAGAAATTGCGCAGTGCACGAGTTCGAATGGTCGATATAACGTAAGTAAAACGATTGCCGATAGAATCGTTGTGAATTTAATACCTGCATTCTCTACGCGATAAAAGGACTAATTGACCATGCTCTATGCACACGTTATGTAGAGCAGAGAGGTGCGCACATTTAGTTCAGACAGCGAACAAAGAAAGTTTGTTATTCAAATACCTCGCCTACTCAGCTGAATACCGATGTAATAAATAATGACGCGGATAACATTTAACGAGAATCACTTAATCATCTTTCCCGATGCGGTCTGCGCTCGGACGATGCCTACGGATAAAGTAGTTAACGAATTCAGCATTTTCCCGAGCTGCGGTAGTTCCCGCCGATAGTTTGTTAAACTGCGCGGCCGGCCAGTCCAAAACAAATAACACGGTTAGGTAGGGGTCGGAAAAGTTGGGTAATGAAAAATCAGATAAAAAAAAAAGAAAAATATTTATCATGCTTGCCGATTATCTCAAGGAAACAGTACACGGTGTGTGTATTAACAAACACATCCATTACAAACTTTATATCAGTTTTATATCACATGGAAAAAATGATTTTGTTAAAATATTTAATAATATTTTTTACATTTAGTTAGATAGAATAAAGTTGCTGAAATCGCACCGACTTCTAAATCGCATCACCTCATTAAAAAATTCAATTACATTGTATTTACATACTTTTTTACGAATTATTTAAGAATACGATACTGCAATGCTGTTGCGTTACATTCGTAACGCAAAACATAAAACCAAATAACATAAAACCCAATAGGAGTATTATTATTTATGTAAATAAAAAAATCGTGATAGTATTCTGCTATTTTTCACGTATTTTATAGCAGAATTATAGAAAATATGAGTTAAATAGTCTTGATCATCTATGTATATCGTGATTAGAATATTCAAATTAAATTAATAAGGTCAAAATTTGCTTTACTTTTTTATTTATATAATACATTATTGACAAATATTACGTCATTTTAAAAACTTGTAGTGTCCTAAATCAATTTTACATTTTATATTATTTTTCTCTTAGTTTCTCCATAATACGATTTTAAATAATAAAAATTGGGGTGCAACATAAACCGCTACACCTATAAAACAGAATATGATCTAACTTAATCATATATAATGTTGTTTTATAGTCAAATAGTTGTATTGGAGCTGAAGGCAATCGTGCATATATATAATAGAAAAACGATAATTATTGCGAAAAGATTAAACCTCGTCGATAAACTTGGTCTTGACATACGTTGTTCTTGTCATGATTTTGAGTAATCTCTAACAGCTTTTAGCAGGCGGTCACCATTCGTTAAAAAATTGTTAAAAAAAGTTTAAAAAAAACGTATCATTTTTGCTATAACGAAAGTTGTAGAATCTCCCATGTAGAATCTCATTTTATATTTCCCTCCCGCTTGGGGGCGCACGACTTTTATGCGAAGCGACTCCCCACCTTCACTCCTCCTCCCCACCCCCCTCTACTTAGGGGCGCACGACTTCCACGCAAAGCGACTCCCATCCCACCTTACATAAAACTCGTTTTGCGTGGGAAATCGTGCATCCTTGGACAGGAGAGGAGATAGTGTGGGAGTCGCTTTGGGTGAAAAAGTGTCGTGAGCCTCCAAGCAGGGAGGGAGGTGGGGTAAAGTCGTTTCGCGTATGAAGTTGTAAACCCCTATACGCTACTATATAATAACTAAAATGATAAGAAAACGGTTTGAAAAAAAATTTTTGTTTTTGGAGTAGGAAATCTATTTTAAAGCATAGAATTTTTTGTTTTATATAGTAGAAAAGAGACATTATTTAAAAAAAAATTTTTTTGATAATTAAACTTTTTAACGAATGGCGACCGCCGACGAATATCTGTTGGAAATTATTAAGGATTATGTTCTTGACAACATATGTCAAAGTCAAAGTTTACCCTTTCGGCGATGTTTAACCTTTTCACAATAATTACTGGAAAAACTCTTGAAAAACGCGTTACGTATTTGCATCTTGCAAAACAGCATAAAGTAAACACGCATAATTCTATAAAAATGTTTTACAATGAAGAGTGAAAAGATTCTGAAGTATCTTATATATATTCACTTGCAAATATAATACTTTATACAGATAATTCGTATAAAAGAAAAAAATAGAATACTATCTACTGTGTCAGTTTTGAAGAGCCCACTTTGTCAGACGTTCATTTTTGCTTACCTTATGATAAAATTAATTATTGCAAAATTGCAAACAGTAATATCGAAACTGCTTATACATATTATCTGATGAAAGATATCTTTTAGTTTGTACTTATTATAGTTTTTAAAGTTTTATTTTTACCTTTTGTTTGCCAAATATTGTAAAAACAAAGTGGTATATCGATGACTTTCCTTAATATCAGCAGTTAATAATTAAGTATAAGCATAAGTATAAGCTAAGTGTAAGCAATAGATAATTTTTTTGTAAGATAAGCAAAAATGAGCTTCTGACAAAATGGATTCCAAAACTGACATAGTAAGTAATAATGTTGCGTATTCCTATTTTTTTTTACAGGAATTATTTGTATAAAGTACCTGTGTATAAAGTACAAGTGAATGTGTATAAGATTTTCCAGAATCTTTTCACTCTTCTTATTATAAAATATTTTTATTAAATTATGTGCATATTTTATGCTGTTTTGCAAGATACAAATATAACGCGATACTTTTTCAAGAGTTTTTTTATATATGTATGTACAATATTGTCTTTAGCTCCAATAAAGCTATTTGACACTATAAAGCAACATTGTTAAGAGAAGAACCTGGTTTAGAACGTTGAAAAGTAACTATTTTTTGCGAATTTTTTATGAACAAACCATAATGTCGATCTTTCTAAAACTTTAGAAGTGATTTGTTATATATTTCAACAATACAAACTAATTTTTTAATATGGAAATAATGAATACAAGAACAAGTTATATGTTAATTATTATTGTGCTTCGGCACAGACGTTGTTAATTGGCGTGCAAGTGGAGTAATTCTTGCCTGAATAAAAAAAATCAAAAAGTTTCTTGAAGTTAGATAATATTTTATCCTAAATGAATTTAAAAAAAATATGAGAAAAGTATCAAATTGTAAGAATTGTGGAGTTTCAAAAAAAAAGTTACGATT
This sequence comes from Trachymyrmex septentrionalis, assembly GCF_001594115.1. Lineage (NCBI taxonomy): Eukaryota > Metazoa > Arthropoda > Insecta > Hymenoptera > Formicidae > Trachymyrmex > Trachymyrmex septentrionalis. Next base: position 329,074 of record NW_017305386.1, on the reverse strand, counting down.
TTGAACATAAAATTTTGACTTTTTATGCAGAAATAATTATTTATACCAATTTTTTAACAAATGTTTTAGTTTATTTACGATAGTTGACAATTATGTAACTAAAAGACTTTGGATGAAGTCGATTGGTCAAATAGTTTTTGAATTATCCTTGCAATTTATACCAATTTCGAAAAAGTGGTTTTGGGAAAAACGCGTTTAAAATTTTCGGTATCGCTGTATATCTGCGCGACGCGTATCTGTTTCTCAGGCTATAACTACGAAAGTATTTCAAATTTTGGTCTAAAACTTTATGAGTATATTTTTAAACAGTAATACTATCGATTAAAGCAAAAAAAGAAACGAAAATTTTAACTCTCTAAATCAGGTTTCCCTCTTAAGTTAGCTCATGATCTGTTTTACAAAAGATATGACGATTTACGGTATACCCCAATTTAAAATTTAAAATTGTATTGTATTTAAAAAAAAACTTTAAAAAAGAGAAAACATTATATAAATAAAACTGATTTAGGAAATTACAAACGTTTAAAATGACGTAATATTATCAATAATATAATCACTATTATTTAAATTACGTAATTTGCAAAAGAAAATCGTAAGAATTTTATCGTAAGAAAAGGGAGTGTCACTTTAGAAGACCTATGTCAGTACTGGCGACTTTCCTCTATCCGATAGAAGACACTTTTTACTTTACTAAGTTGTATTTATGTTTTTAAAGTTTTATTTTTACCTTTTGCTTAAAAAAATATTGTCTAACAACAAAGTGGTATGTCAATATCGGCCACTTTCCTTTACTTTTTTGGCCAAAATTGACACACAATCGGTTTTCGATTTTGGCCGAAATTTAATTATTGTTTCAATAAATTTTGATATTTATAAAGAAAAAGTATGTATGGTATATGGACATGCATACATAGCGTTTATAAGATTCCTATTTTGTAATTCTGGTTTCGATTTCGGTTGACACATAGCCGAGTATTTCGGTTCAGTTTCAGTAAAAGTTTTAGTTGGACTCTAGAAATTATCCTTATTAATTCCTAAAATTATCATCCCTGGAAATTTAAATAAGAAGCTAATATGACTCTTGCATGGATGCCATACTGCCATATCAGGAGCTAGTATAGCAAATTTACAAACGCTGCATCAGCAACGTCACGTTTTGTCCAATGGAGCTGGCAAGCGACTGATGTGCCATCACCGACAGATTGACCTGGTGTCGCCAATCGACTAGCCTGGCGTATACATGGCACATTAAGAAATAATAATGAAATTGACTAGATTTCTTTAATTTAAAGAAATTTTTTGTTGTTCCTTTCTATTAAAATTAAAAAAAGTCTTTATAGTTTTGCAACTCTTTTTAAAATGAAAGGAATATATTTTTTTTATGTAAAAAAATTTTCTTAAATAAAAATAATTTTTTTATGTAATAAAAATATTACGGTTATACCTTAACAAAAAAATTTTTTTGTTATTATTACTTTTATTTTTCCAGTTTAATTTATTATTTACTGTTTCATATACATATATTGTGTGTTATTAACTACGATGATTTTATTTAAAAAACGCATCGCTGGCAAGCTTTGAACTTATCCCTAGAACTTAATACATTTACGCTGAGCTAATCGCACGCTGTGATTGAGTCAATAGGCCTATTCTTTTTGACTGAACTTTTGCATCAGTTCATTCTTTCTTCCTTTTCTTCCAAGGCTAAGTTCAAAAATACTACACGAGTGTCTTCGAGTATCATTTTGTCTTTGTTATTCACCGAATATTAAACGAAGACAAAATGATACTCAAAGATACTTAGGTAGTGTTTTCGAATGTAGCTCAGGAGAAAAGAAGAGGTAGAAAGATGAACTGGTACAAAAGTTCAGTCAAAAAGAAGAAGGCCTATAGCCAACGTTACCTCCTCTATACTGTAATCATTTTTAATTTCATGCCTCTGCTGACAGCTTAATATTATTAATATTTGAGAAGATTACCTACATAGAAATGAAATAAGACGCTAGTATTTATTAACTTAGTTAGAAAATGATAATGACAAAGCGATTGTCCTCAGTCTCGAGCAGTCTTAAGAGATCGTTTAATTGTGGCGGACGTGTTTTTCGCTGCAATCTGAGTATTGTACATATGTTTTATTTTTAAGCATAAGTGACTGGCTCTGACTGTGCTATTTGTGTTTGTGTTCTATTGTCTTCCTCAGTCTATCCCATCCATATTACTGTCCTTCCCGACGAGAAGCGATTGTCCTCGACAACGGCACGATACTAGTGCCAGGCTATGACAGATTTTCTAACCTGAATACCAAATAGTCGCAAGATTAATGTCTCAGACCTTTTGCTAGATTCCTTCGTTTTATGCTATTCTACATCAAATAAGCTTAATTTCATTGATTTTTGAGGTGCCAAGGGCTAAACTGAATTATTATCCTTCTTTCTTATCAAATTTTCAATTTTACGCAAAAAATCAATTAAATTAGATCGCACAAAAAAAGCGTCACTGCTCCGTGAGCATGAGATATTAATCATTAAAGTTGACTATTCAGATTAGAAGTCTAGTCTGTCGTGGACCGCGTTAGACTATTTAATAAATTTTACTGCTAAGCCATTCCCATATCAGATTCATATTAGCGTAAGACTAGGCCTCTTATGAATCATGTCAAATTTTTTAAAGTAGTTTTGGCGTGGCAAAGCAGTGACAAAGTATCGCTTGCCAGTATTGTGGCACTAACGAGAAAATTTCTACTTTAGGGATGTGTTTTAGAAATTATAAAAAATATGTTCTTAAATTTTTAATAGCATATTAGATGTACAACTTTGCTTCCGCCGTTTTTTTTTCCAAAATTCGAGGCTTTATTGTAAAAAACTGGTTATACATTTATGATTCAAAGTATTGTCCATCGCTGGCCACTACTTTCTCCCATCTTTCGGGTAGCGTACGAATCCCGCGTCGAAAAAACTGGTCATCTTTTGAGGCTATCCACGAATCGATCCAATTTTTTATTATACTAGCTTATTATTGTTTGTCTTATTTTGATTGTTCAGTAAAATTTATTTTCAGATCTACATCTGACTAAATTTTTAGATACTTTAGTAACGAAACTGTTCTTTCTGTAAAAGATATAGAATTGAGGGATTTGAAAAATCAAAAAAGCAAAAAAAGTTTTATGCAAATATGAAAAAAATTTGTTCTCTTAAAAGATGTTTATCGCGTGTTTGGTAAATCTAATGTAATAAAATACGAGAAGCGAGAAAATCACAAAACGACGGAGTTGCAATGATGCAAAGTAATGACGTATACTTCGGAATACATTAGCCTCGTACACATGATCGTGAATCATAAATATATTGCTGCATTATATATGCCAATAAGAAGTAAAAGGCAGTTCGGCGGCAGATTTCGCAAATTTCAGGAACTTCGCGCGAGTATTTCCTGGAGAAATCTCTAAATCGTTTACCGACGTTTATCGATTTCTACATGACGCGTTATAGCTCCGCCCTTTGCACTGTCACTGTAATTTTAGAAACGACTACTTTTTTTTATTTTCCGCTATTCGCTTAAAAAAACAACCGATTAACGTTCGACAACATCGCTAAAACGAAAGCTTCTCTCTTCAATAATTTCAAGATATAAAGAGTCATCGAATTCAGAATTAATGAGAATACGGTGCGATTATCTGAGCGCAAGTTATAATTGTTATAGAGATGTTATTTATAACATTATGAAAAAATGAAGATATCTTCTTTATATCACTTGATGTAAATTGAATGTAAAGAGCCATTGGCAAAAGATTCTTGTAGCAGTGTACCAAAAGTTCTGCAACATATTTGTTATCTGTTTATAACCCTTCAGTTTTTTCCACTCAATCGGCCTCGTTATAATTAAAAATAGGAATCAGAAGTACGTTCTGGAAGTCCCATTCAAAACGATAACGGAATTTACTATTAGCAAATCGAGGAGAATCGTTACTCAACAAGTTGGTCTCAACGAGGATAGATACAGGATGACTTTCGTTCGGCAACGGGGCGGATAGTACGGAAACCAAGTAACTGAGCGAAGAGGGAATCGAAACGTGTATAGTGAGGTTGGCGAAAAAAGTGATATTTTATCGAATGTTGTGAGTATTATTTGGTTTTTCGATATTTTGCCAATGAACACAGTGTCCTCCGTCATTATCTCTACACCGCTGGCAAACGTCCGCGCAAAATGATTCTACATATTTTACTTCCTGGAATTTATCCGCTAACCAATGCATACGATTGACAATTTTTGTGGCAAACGTTAGTCAATCTTCCAGTCAATGCTTCCTGCATTTTTCGAGAGATTCTTCGAAAAAAAAGAAAGATATTAATTTACTATATATA
>NW_017305386.1:316985-324613 GCF_001594115.1 Trachymyrmex septentrionalis | reverse complement strand
TATATATATATATATATTTTTTTTAACTTCCAAAATATTTACGATCTGTCCATAGTGGATAATAAATAAATTGTTTATCTTTAGTCAATAATAATGTGCTGATGTTTTCTCATTAACACCTTACATACCATACAATATGCAAGCTTTTTGTTAATACTTATTAACAGAAGTTTGATTTTATTTGCTGGGTATTTAGATTGCGTTCAGTATTATTAAATTTTTTTTATAAATCCAGTAGCTTAAACCATTTTAATCTTTGTTTATCAAATTTTTCCTTGAGTAGCTCATTTGCAAGTTGATTAGGGTGATTAGTTAATCCATTGATATATAGACTGCCGTAGTTATTTATTTTTTTCTTTACAAATGATATACGAAGATCCCTTCTATTGATTTCGTTTGATACAAACAATGGTGCATCTAGTATTCGTAAAATTTTTGACTAAAATCTCACCAATATTTAAATGTTAAAATTTGAGGCTGAACCCCACATCTGTGCCATACGTCCATGTCGATTTGAGTATCAATGAACGAATCTTGTAAAGCAATACCTTGTTTTCCAGTAAGAATTTAAATTTTCGATTTCGCAGCCAATACATTTTAATAAATTTATAATTTAGTTGCTTCCTTTTATTCCATATATGTGTTTTTCATGTTATATTGCTATCCAGATGCATGCCTAAGTATTTGTGCTGTGGTAGGCTGCTGGAAAAGTTTCTGCAATCTAATACTTCCAGTGGCGTCAATGTTCTGCTACTATCATATCCGTAAAATTAGACGTTTTTAACCTATAATTCAATTGACAGTTTGTACCCAAGCCAACTAGTTTTGTTTGCATAGTATTTTAAAAGAAGTTATTTCCTAAGAAAAATGGAAATTTCGCGTGAAAATTTTCGGGCAATGATTTTTTACGATTACAAATGTAATCTAACTCCGAAACAATGCATCGATCGACTTCATTTGAGGATGAAGCACCATTCAATAGGACTGTTTATAATTAGTTTGCCAAATTCCAGCGTGGACGTACGAGGTCTGTTCAAAAAGTATCGCGAATTTTGTGTTTTTTCAAAAATTATTTATTTATTCATGAATATCTATTTTGTCCCCTTTAAAGTAATCCCCATCAGATATTATACACTTGTGACAACGTTTTTTCCAATCCTCGAAGCACTTCAAAAAATTATTTTTTGTGATCTTGTTCAGCTCCTCCTTCGATGCCGTCTTTATCTCCTCAATCGTAGCGTAGCGTCGTCCTTTCATGGGCCTCTTCAGTTTCGGGAACAAGAAAAAGTCACAGGGGGCCAGATCTGGGGAATACGGTGGCTGCGGCATCATTAGTGTGTTGTTTTTGGTCAAAAATTCGCGCACAAGCAACGATGTGTGAGCAGGGGCGTTATCATGGTGCAAAAGCCAATTTTTGTTCTTCCACAAATCCGGGCGTTTCTGGCGGATTGCTTCGCGCAAATTGCGCATAACTTGCAGGTAATATTCCTTATTGACCGTTCTACCCTGTGGCAAGAACTCATGATGCACCACGCCCCTGCAATCGAAGAAAACTGTAAGCAAAACCTTCACATTCGACCGAACTTGGCGCGCTTTTTTCGGTCTTGGCTCGTGCGGCAGCTTCCATTGGGATGATTGAGCTTTGGTTTCCACGTCATAACCATAAACCCATGATTCGTCACCAGTTATGACCCTCTGGAGCAAATTTGGGTCGTCGCGGACAGAGTCCAACAGCTCCTTAGCAATGTTAATGCGATGCTGTTTTTGGTCGAAATTGAGCAATTTTGGTACGAATTTCGCGGCGACCCGTCTCATGCCCAAATCATTGGTAAAAATCGAATGGCACGAGCCAATCGATATGTTTAGGTCCTCAGCAACCTCTCTAACGGTGATTCGACGATTGGCCAATACTATTTTCTTCACTTCATCAATGTTTTCGTCTGTTGTTGACGTGCTCGGGCGTCCGGCACGCTCTTCGTCGTTCACATCTTCTCGGCCCTCTGAGAACATTTTGTACCACCGATAAACGTTGCTTCGGTCCAAGGTAGCTTCACCATATGCCACAGTCAACATTCGGAATGCGTCCGCGCACTTAATTTTGTTTTTCACACAAAATTTGATACAGATTCTTTGATCCATTTTTTGGAATAGGCAAAAATCGAAGACGATCCAAAACACGTGCAAGCAAAGCAGCTGTCAAAAATTAACTGAACATTCAAAATGGCCGAACTTGTCGGCATAAGTGAGAAACATGAGTACCAACATAACGCCACAAAAAATCGAAAATCGAATATACGTAATCCGCGGAAATTCAAAATTCGCAATACTTTTTGAACAGACCTCGTACCTTTCTTAGTGATAAATTCCGTGAAGATCGTCCATCCACGTCTGTTGTTGCCATTAATGTTGATGCTGTGCGTGAAATGATTGAGCGAGACCGGCATATAACATACCGCGAGATCAGGCATCCTTAGGCATTGACATGAAAGCAATACGTACGATTTTGCATGATCACCTGAGCGTACGGAAACTTTGCAGTCATTGGATCCTACACAATTTGATCAAAGCTCAAAAACAGGTTCGTGTTAAATGAAGCAAAAAAATGCTCAAGAAATTCAACCGAGGTCGGTCTTCAAAATCAATTCAAATTTGATCTACAATCATTACTGGGGACGAAACATGGATCTATTCGTATGAGCTCGAAAGTAAACAACAATCCACTGTTTGGGTATTTCAAAATGAACCGAAACCAACAAAAGTTGTTCGTTCACGCAATGCTACCAAATGATTGCTTGTTTCTTCGGTTATACCGGACATGTGACAACCGTGGCTTTAGAGGATCGAAGAACTGTAAATACTGATTGGTATACAACAATTTGTTTGCCAGAAGTCATAAATGAATTGCGTAGAACAAACCGAAATCGTCGCATCATCTTTCATCATGACAATGCCAGCTGTCACACAGCACGTCAAACCGTTGATTTTTTATCCAGTAATAATGTCGAATTGATGACTCATTGTCCGTATTCACCTGATTGATCACCTAATGACTTCTTTTTGTTCACAAACATTAAAAATAAGATGCGTGGTGACCGATTGGAGTCGCCTGAAGCAGCTGTTGAAACATTTCGTACACTGATTTCTGGGGTTAGCCTTAGAATGGAAAAAATGCTTCGAAAATTGGTTCGAGCGTATACAAAAATGTATCGATCTTAAAGGCAAATACTTCGAAAAACAATAAAGCCATTTACCGAATTTTACATGTTTTTTTTTTCATATTGTTTGCAGAAACTTTTCCAGCAGCCTACGTAGAATCACTGTAATAGATTAAGTACATGGAAGGACGAAAGAAACAAACACGTAACGTCTGCTCAGTAAACGCATCGCATGATACTCCGGACTGTATATACACAATATTAAAAAAAAACGTTTCTTTTATGTATAAAATGTTGAAACTTACATGTTATATTCCTTCTTTACGTCGTACGATGCGCTGCTCTCTTTGGCGAAGTTTTTTTTAACCGTTCGTTCAAGCGGGTATCGTAAGATTGATTGCATCCGCGTAAATTGTGACGTATGTGGTAATACTTCTAGAATCAAAGAGGAGAGGCAGGCCCTCTCTCGTCTTTCCACGAATTTCAAACGTGTCACACGTTTTTATCACGTCTTTCTACGTATTTTTCGTCACAAGCTTATACATACATTTATACATACGTGTATATGTACATTTATACGTACGTTTATACATACATTTATACGTAAGTTTACACATACGTACGTTCATACATACGTTTATACTTACGTTAATACGTACATACATTCATACGTACATTTATACGTACGTATGTTCATATATACGTTTATACGTACGTTAATACATACATACGTTCATACGTGCGTTTATACATACATTTATACATACGTTTATACGTACGTACGTTCATACATACATTTATATAAACGTTCATACATACGTTTATACGTACATACGTTCATACATACATTTATACATACGTACGTTTATACATAGGTTTGTACATACGTTAATACGTACATATGTTCATACGTACTTTTATACATACGTTTATATATATATTATATATATATATATATATATATATATATATATACGTTTATACGTACGCTTATACGTTAATACGTTCATACGTTCGTTTATACATACGTTTATACGTACGTAATACGTATATACGTTCATATGTACGTTTATACAAACGTTTATACGTACATTTGTACGTACGCTTATATGTACGTTAATACGTTCATACGTTCGTTTATACATACGTTTATACATACATTTATACGTACGTTTATACATATATGTTTATACATACGTTTATACCATACGTACATTTATATATACGTTTATTCATACGTTCATACATACTTTTATACGTACATTCATACATACATTTATACATATATATGTTTATACGTACGTTTATATGTACATACGTTCATACATACGTTTATACATACATTCATACGAGTACATATTGTATATTATAAAGGAAGGGTAAAGAAATACATAATAAATACGTTAACGTATTTTTATTTAAAAAATTCTTTTGCAACCACTAGATATATATTTTCAATACATTTTGTAACGCGCAATTTTTAACATGTTGTCTACATCGCATAGTATTAGCAACATCCAGATTAGTTAAAGATCCCATGTCTTCGTAAACTCCACGGTCTCGGTGTACATGCATTCTCGCTCATTGTCCAGAAGCAAATTCCACAGCCACGTTCGTTTCTCGCGTTCCTTAACGTACACGATAGCATCATCTTCAAATACAGCTGCCGTGATCAGGCGTTTTGCTTCATTGTACGGAACCATCCTGTTCTCCCATCGCAATCCATGATGATAAGCACTCAATCAGAAAGCGCAAGACCTGTCGAATCTTATCAAAAATTTTCATGGCACGAGACTCGTAAAAATATAATGCGTGAGAACGGTCCTCTGTTTCAGCACCGCAACTTCCTTCACAATAAATTTCTTGTTAACGATGAATCCTTGCAGATCCACGAACGTTGGCATGAACATATTTTCGAGAAGACTGCGGTCGTTTACAGCGTATCGTAGACTTTCTATCGTGTCGGAGGTGCACTTAGGTGATTTTCCGCACAACGTTGGTCAATGGATTATACTGAACCACACGATCATGTATGATGAGACAATAAGCTATTGTATTTTCGGGTACGTTCTCATTACATTCAAAGTCTAATCGCACGTCCACAGTGCCATTCTTGACCAACTCGTTCTATCGAGAGCAATCGATGATCACAAACGGACCATTACGTAAAAAAGTTGTAAAGGTGAGACTCGGCTCGAGATACTCGTATCCGTAACCCTTGCAGAAACGCGCATACAAGTCATACAGAATCGCACATCTGTTTTTATCAAAATCCAGATTTAAGTCATCGTACGGATAACATTCCGTATTCAGGTAGAGTTTAGCATTGGTTAATTTGCAGTGGTCGAATCGACTTGCATCCTCAGACATGATATTTTTTCGACCTGTTTGCACAGCGAAAATGACGTAGCGCGGCTTCTCAAGCTGACTAGCCGTCATGATGGCCCACGAATGCTTGGTTGTACTCTGCAGCGCAAGAGCGGAAACTCGTACAGATCCCAAGAGCGAAAAGCCATGCTCAGATATCGTCCGCTCTCCAAAGCGCGCAGCATTGATAGCTTATTTATCTCACTCAATAACACGTGCGGCATTCGCCACTGTACTTTGAATAATTGGAGCGTCGGTTCTGTCGCCGAATCTCCCGTCAGACAATTGCCGTTGCGCGCTCGTATTAAAATCAATTCGTAACGAGCGTTGATCACCACACGTCTGTAATCTTCGCAAAATCCCAGCAGTACGTAGAGCGGAACACAGAAATTAAAGTATCCGGCCGCAGTAGTCTGCGCATCCCAGCCTGCATTCCGCAGAATCACGCTTCTGTCGGATGACACTGTTACATAGTTTTTGATCGTGCTAGTTATGCTCACGTTTCTGTTACGATCAATCTCCACACCGTTGAGTTCATATCGAATCTCATCGAATATAAACGCAACGCAATTATTTCCCAATTGACACGCTAGCACCCTGGACCACTTTGTTCTTCGTCAGTTTTCCCTCGACGTATAGAGCGCTTTCGTACAGCAATGTGTATAGATCTTGTTGCTGTATGGGTATTCTTATCTCGTCGCTGTACCCGAACGTTTGTGTTGGCGAACGAGGTGTGAGTCTCAATCTTGACGATGCGATCGTCGAAGATCGGCTCGTCTTTAATGTTTAGGATATCAGTCATCTCAAATGTTGTGCACCGCGAATCCCAAAGACTTTAAAAATGTAACGTTCGACGCGCTGAGCTTCTTCTTCTTCTTTCTAATGTAGTTGGATGAGCGAGTGTTATCGAGCTGTGACGTCGTTGGCCTTGTAAAGAATACGTTATCTCTCTGCGTGCGCTCCGTTCCGTTCAACACGAGCATACCACGCTCACGTTATCACTGTTTATGTCGTACGTGCAATCTAACGGTGATCTCTTCTCCGCGAAAATCGAGCAATCGTCCGTTCTGATCGACGACGCGTATCGTTAGATCCGTAATGCTCCGTGCGATGATCGGTAGGTAAATGATCTGCGTCGGCCTTTCCGATATCTTATATCCTGGCGGCACTCTCGACGAAAATTCGTGTATCGTGTACGCGCTTTTGCCGTTGCTGTACGCACCCGCGGTCACGTTACTCTACGCAGATAACGTTTACATTCATTATGTTGATCGACATGTCCGACTCGTGCTATCTTCGTGGTCGCAGTATACGCTTCGACGAGAATCCCAACAGCGATCCAATATTGTCGGGTTTGTCAAAGTTTATTCTGTACGCACATCTAATCTCACATCTCATTGTGTTGTAGTTTGCGTGAAGCGTAATCAGGCATTCTCCACCCTCACCATTATCGTCATCGATGTCATTGTTGTTATTGTCACCACGCACTACGTCAACGGTTTCAACCGCGTCGCGGTGCGGACGTTTCCGTAAAATCGCGCGTTTCAGAAATTCATTTATGTCTCGCACTTTATACGAACCTTCGGGAATTGTAATTTCCTCATCATCTTTAGCAAAATAAAATTTGTTGTTTGATTTATTCACGTTCGGTATCGTGTGATAAGTCTCAAAAATCGCCAGACTGAGCTCGTAATCGCCGTCACTCAAATCTATAACGGGAAAATAGTGAGTACGAGGCTGAGTACTTCGCCGCGAGGACGATTTTCTTTCCGCTCAGCGTCAGCGACATGATTGAAAAAGCGTTCGACTAATACTGAGATTTCACAGCATCTCGTTGAGCTTTTTAAATTCACGCGCGTCTACCGTTTGTAGAAATCGCAGGCACATATGTCCGCAGAAGCTCTGATCGTATGTTTAATAGGACGTGCGATTGTATTCTATCGTCGTAGCACCGTTCCCAAAATATCGTACCAGTTCCTTGGGAGGTCGAAGATTACCGAAACTGTCAAAGTATACGACGCGGTTGTTCCTCTTCGCGTACGCTACCCAGAGTACGTCGTATCATCCAGATTCACGATATCGCTTTTGTTTCGACGAGCACTGTTT
>NW_017305386.1:313255-316885 GCF_001594115.1 Trachymyrmex septentrionalis | reverse complement strand
CCAGAGTACGTCGTATCATCCAGATTCACGATATCGCTTTTGTTTCGATGAGCACTGTTTGTCGATAACGCGTTACGCATGAAAACGCCTCTAAAATATGGTATGCGCATATGTCTCGCGAGCTCGTTTAATTGCACATTGATAGTTGCGCCAGACGGCATTTTTATCGTCTCTTTGACGTTTTTTTTTCTTTGCAGCTACACCCTGTCCATGTTTGTACGGATCGAGATACAGTCCGCGGCCCTATTCCATCGCGCGGTCGTGACGTTGCAGCTCTTCGAGCTGACGTCGCGCGGCTTTGTTGTCGTTTACCGCGTTTGCCACGCTGGCCGCTCCACCAATCAAGGACCAGAGAGCACCCAACATTGGCAGAAACGGCAACGCACCGTCTCGTTTCGCCGTTGGAAATATCCGCTTTTTTGTCGCCTTCTTTCTCGTCATCGTCGTCTTCTTCTTCGGTTTCATGCCCATGCCGATCTTGGTCTTGGCTTTCATCGCTGCCCAGAGCCGAATCACTCGCGGTAATGCGTCTCCGCGCCTTCTTGGCTAGTATATCATCTGCCGCGTGTCTATCGGTGAGATCGTTGCTGTGCGAATACGCAATGTCGTGTTCCCGACACGCCGCGTCCAGCGGATTTATGTACCTCTGACTAATCGCTTCGCAAGTCGAGTGCCTGGGCCGCAAAACTGGTAGCCCGGAATATGTAACTCGAATGGAAGCGCGTTTACCGCTCGATTCAACAGACTACCGCCCGACGCTGACATTCGTTACAGTCCTTTATCTTAGGTGCGGAACCGTCAATGTGCGTTCGCTGCCACGGCTGATTGTAGTGCTCGTCGCAGCGACGATAGGTTCAAACCTCCGAATCTGCCTTCACGTGAAGCTTGTCCCAGACGTGTTCGATGTAATCATTATACACGCGTAAGAGTACGACCTTCGATATATATTGCAACTGCTCGGCGCTCAAGTTTCGAATATCGGAAGAATGACACAGCACGAGATACATTTTGCTACTGCACGATTCGCGGGATTTGCGCGTCTTTAAATAATCGTTCGAGAGCGCACAGCATGTAGTGTGAGCATAAAATTCGTGCTGCAACCACTGACGATACGCTTCACGAACTGCGACGCAAAAACACGAATGATGGGAGGCAGCGCGGAGAAGCGCAAGTACGGCGAAATGCTGCCGAATATTATACGCGCGAAGGTTTTAGATGTAATAAGATTACTCAAGATCTTTTTATGAGGGCAATGTTCTTACTAATGTTTTGCCTATCAATGCACAACGGAGACAAGTAGGAAATTTTTCAGTAATTTTCCTGATTGTTCCCCTTATGTATCGATATTCTGATGAAAACAATCTTTTGTTCGAGATAATTAACTCAAGTGCTGAAAAAGTTAGCAAGTTAATTATGTTAGCGAGAAAGTATTTGTCGATACGGAATAATTCCCTCGGACAAAACTACACACTTGACCAAACAGCAATCATCGGAGATGAATAAACAAAGGTAGCGAGTTTATTTTTAGTAAAAGATAAAAGATATCTTTTTTCCTCTGGAAAAAAGGAAATTGGAAAGAGAAAATCATGAAAGATAAATATAATAATGTGTTTAATAATTATGTTAAATCAAACAAATTTTATTATTTTTGTATATACATATATACAAAAATAAATTATTTTTATATCTTAGAGCGTTACTTTTATCGGATTAATCTTGTTTTTCACATATTAATTCAGACATTTGTATCAATAAATACATAAGCGCATAATTTTTTATTGCAAAAATACATAAATCGTAAAGGTATTTAAGGAAAAAAGGAGAGAAGAAAACGTGGCATTAAGTACCGCGCATTTTAAAAGAATTGCAAGCACGCCAGTAAGATTGAGAAATACATATGGTCTTCAAGGATGTGAGTTTCAACATCTCTTTGTGTCGCGGAAAAATAAATCAGTCTAATTTGAAACAATACATATCGTTTGCAATTAAGCCGACTCTTTAAGTGTAAATAGCAATGCAGCTCGTGTTGCTGGTCTCCCCGCCATCTCGACAATGTACGCTGTATACGCTTCACGTAATGCATACACATTATATTCGAGAAACTCCTAAAAACAATCATTCCGAATGAGTACCGGCGGCGTGCTAGCGGTGGTAATTTCTACGATGAGTTCCTTATGAAGACTGGCAGTTCGCCCCTTTGGAGATTCCACTTAGCAATTACGAAACTCCGGATTCCTTCGAATTACACGATTCAAAGTTGAATATAGAACGAATTAGTTACAAAACTGAAGTGAGAAAGTGTTCGTTTCACCGTTAGGTGGAATCTTCATCCTTGTCATCATTCAAATACGCCTTCGGACTTGCGAATCAATTAACTTTGAATCTAGTCGCGGGAGTCATGCCTATTGCATACTGAACGCGATGAGCTATAAACGAGCGATATTCAATAAAAGCTCTACTTTACATCATCACGAAAAACCAGAATATTCAGGGCTCATCGCTGATTGGTCATCACGTCCAGTGTGCAAGAGCACCATTAGTCCATAGAACATGTCGCACATGGCATGACCTCGCGTGGTTCGACATATACTCGTATAATATATAAAAAACAGTTTCATTAAAGTATCTAAAAATATAATTAAATAGATTAGATAGATTAGATAAATAGAGAGAGAGAGAGAGAGAGAGAGAGAGAGAACTAAAAATAAGTTTTGTTGAATTATCAAAATAATTATGCAGAATACTTAAATTACTCTTACAAAAATAAATACTGACCAATAGAGTGGTGCCAAATTAAATACGGGAGTCATGAGAGAATCAAGTAGAAAGGATGTTCGCAGCCGGCTCCAACGACAAGTGCGCCTGCTCATAGATTTACTTTGTCATTGATTGTCAACATCTCTTCTATTCGATTCTCGCATGACTCGCGTATCAAATCTAACATCACTAACCAATATTAACCAATACTGAAAAACACACTAAAAGAAATAGTTGTGGCAATTATAAATTTGACAACTTTTACAATTTAAGTAACTAGTAACATGTAACTAGTTTTACAAAGTAAAGCAATTAAAGTAGTACTGAATACTATAAAAAATACACTCACAGTAACAATATTGTAGGTACTATTAATTGTGAAATAGCGACTCAACTACATTGAGTAGTTACTTGGACTTCATGCAAATAGATATAACAATTACATTTTTCTAGTTTAGACAAAAATTTTGTTTTAATAAAATATCGTAGTAACTAATTAATCATTAATAAGGTAACTTTAACCTCAAAACCTTTTCTCCAAAGTCACTCAATACGAGCAGTACGCGGCATTGTCACCAAAGGGATGTAGTGGAGTTTAATTTTTCCTGAGAAGAAAATCACTCATCTTACAATAAAAAGCGCAGCATTGGATTCGGACTTGAAAGAACAAAAATACATGAAAATTATTGCATACAAAAATTTGTAACTATGTATTACAAAGTTTTAATAAGAACAATAAGTAAATAAAATAAACTAAGAAAATAAAGTAATATTAATCATTTGTAATATGGTTATAATATTGCTATATTTTATTTGTTTACTTAATTTAGTATTCTTATTAGAATTTTATTTTATATATATATATATATATTT
>NW_017305386.1:307820-312903 GCF_001594115.1 Trachymyrmex septentrionalis | reverse complement strand
CACGAGCTGTATGGCATGTGGCACCGTCTTGTTGAAACCACATATTGGCCACATCAATATCATCCAATTTCGGCAGAAAGAACTGTGTTATCATGTAGCGATATCGAGCACCAGTAACAGTCACTGCTTGACCAGCCTCATTTTCAAAAAAGTATGGTCCAATGATGCCTCCAGCCCAAAATCCACACCAAACAGTGACACGTTGTGGATGCATTTGTTTTTCGACAATCACATGTGGGTTCTCCGTACCCCAAAAGCGGCAATTTTGGCGATTAACAAAGCCATCAAGGTGAAAATGTGCTTCATCGCTTAGGATGATTTTGCTCGAAAAATCAGCATCCATTTGTTGAATAATGAACACACGTTGTTCTATCGTGTAACGCTCCATTTTCACTAACCCTAAACTGTCTGCTGTTAAATTGTTTTTTTTTGGGTTGCCAACACTTTACTGCACAAATGGCGGCAAATTCAAATCTTGCGTTAATTTTGGGACACTCTTTATATACACACACACACTATATATATATATAGTTGAGACACTATTTAACTTATTTATAATTACTGATATGACTTCTTTCTATAAGTGCAGTAATTATTTATTTTGAATGTCGCAAACACCGTTGTTCAGTACTTTTAAACTCCACATGAATAATCAATGCCTTTTAGTGATAAATTGACTAGTATTATATTGTCTAATGTTTATAAATTTCTGTAAGAATGATTTCAAAAATGTCAAAATTTTTTGCAAAAGAACAGTTTTGCTGAAATACCTAAAAATGTAACTAGATACAGATTCGAAAATAAATTTTGTTGGATTATTAAATAATTATATAGAACACTCACATTGCTCTTATAGAAATCTAATACTGAAAGACGTAATTAATTACTTATTTTAAATATTGAAAGTTTTGTTGTTTAGTATTTTTAGTACTCTGAATGAATAATTAATTTCTGTCTTTCAGGAATAAATTGATCAGTATTAAATTGACCAATATATATAATAGATTTTTATAAGAGTGATTGTTGGAATGTCAATATTTTTTGCAGAATTGCCTGTTATGTTTAAATTTCCCCACATAATTATTTTGACACTCGAAATTATTTTAAGATTTATATTTACCTAAATTTAGATACTTAAATAAAATCGTGTTTTCGGTCTGTTCACGAGATCGCGCGCGGTGGTTTAGTTACACAGGTAATGTACTTTTGCAAACTGCCTCGTATCGATATCCGACTGCTGTTTAAGTTACATCTACCGAAAATATCGACCAGCCGATTATTTTCCTTCTGTTATTGAGAAACACATGCGCGTCTGACTGAATTATCCCCAAGGGGAGGAGGAGGGCAGAACGCTCTTATACAGGCCGCCGAAGGAACATGCGATTCTGCAGCATGGTGAGCTAACTCCGCTGTCGGGTATAGGCATTAGAACGTGGATTGGATTGACATTACGTACGGCTCCGAGTTCAGTTATATCCCTCGAGAAATCAGCACAATGCTGCCAGTAGCACTATCCAAGGACCTCGAACATACGTGTGTGAATGAAATGCTATGAGTCCGAAAGATATCTCTATATGCGTCACCGGACAGATATTGCGCAATTATTCATCCGAGTCTGTCTTCCTATCGATCTTACGACAATTTATAAGGTGTGTCGAGCGCGAGAAATATTATTTTTGAGTGATTGTAATTTCACTCGTGAGCTATGCCAATAAGTTGTCACAGATTTGGGAAATAAGAACGGAATCTGGAGAAATTTAGAAGTGAATAAAATCTTGAGAAGTTTAGATATTTGCGATGAATAAGAATGTGACAAACTGTTTATACTTATAATTCAAAAATTTATTAATACTTTATTATCAGTGTTTTGTTAAATAGCCAGATAATATAAGGTAATGAAATTTAATTTTTAGATTCATTTAATAAATTGATCATATATCTCAGTGGTCGAATTGGCTAAGATATCGACCCGGAAAGTCAGAAGGTTTCAGATTTGATTCCTTGCTGAGATAATATTTTTTACAATAAATTTTTTACAAACTTAAGATGCTAACAGCATCAAATCGGCAATCAATTCAATTTATAAAATTTTTTTTTTCAGCTGAAAGTGTTGCAAATTTGAAAGAAATTGACACACTGTCATATATCTAAAATACATACACACAAACACACACGTACATACACACGCACGCACCACACAGACGCACGCACAACATAAATGTATTACATTTAAACACACATAAATATTATTCTAACATTTAGTTTTGATCGCAATTGACGCTTCTTTTATTTACTCATATTTATTAATAAATTTTAGAGCTTATGGAGTGAGCGAACTGTGCTGAATAGTGATGTACGCAAGACAGAGAAGGGAATATTTGATTATAGTGTTTTTCTCTGTCACTGTTACAAGAGCGTTAACGAATAAGGATTAGTTTTGTTATTAATATTAAAATAAATATTTGTTTATACTTTTCGTTAATTTACCTGTGAAATGATGCGTCCCGATTTAATTTATTGTTATCTTTCGCTTTACACGTGGGAATCAAACAAAAGGCTGGCATTTTATAAGACTTTATCTTTATACGTCACATAGGCAAGGATCGTAATTCGCTATCTATCATCAGCTATCACCGAACAAAGGTGGGGCCTGACGAGCTAATTAAGGGAGAGAGAGAGATTATTATCAAATATCTTCTTTTTTGTCTTATTTACCTGTTCATCAGTTCACTATGTAAAACATAGGTGATGCTCGCTCCATTAGTATATACTGTAAATTTTAGAGCAATAGTTAATCGGCATGCACTTTTCATTCAACGTTAAATTTATTATATAATTTTAAATTATGAATTTAAGATATTTTTTATTATGTATTTTTAGATCGTGACTGCTCAATTCGCCGTTAATTTAATTATATCAATAAAATTAAACAATTTAATTTAAGAAAGTGTATTAAATTTTATTCAATTGGCCTAGTCAAATAAGCATATGAAAAATGCCCCCAAATCAAATCCAATTTTGAGTATGTCGCATTGTTATAAGCTCAATAAAAGATTATTTTATATTAAGTTTCAACCTGCTAAACTTATCCATGTAGTAGTAATGGTAAAAAACGTTAATTTCAATTTTTTATTTTTATTTTTCTACCGTGTGAATTAAAAAAATCTGACAAAATTTGACATACTTTTTATGTTACATAATGTTACATAAAAAAATTTTTTTTACATTTTTATCAAAAAATATGAATTTAAAAAAAATAAAAGAATTTTTAAGGAATGTTTTTTATTGAAAATACTTGAGTATTATCTTCAAAAAATTATAGTAATTAATCACTCCATGATAAATGAAATATGTCGTACTCAGATTTTTTAAAGGTGTGGAGTGTATTGTTTCAAAAAGTAAATATCAGTTTTTTAATATTTTTTATTTGTATTTTCTCACCAGAAATATATTTAATATAATATTATTATATTTATACATACATTATTTTGAAATATTTTATACAATATGGCGTTTGTAGTCAGAAGTAATCAATTTTTAAAATAAAATTGCAATATAAAGAAATATATGCACTTAATTTGTTTGATATTTATTATTACAGTAAAGTCATTTGTGTCAAATAATTTTTTTGTATCTCAGTTAACATAGTAGTAAGTTTTTTTTTTAGAGAGAGACAGAGAGAGAGAGAGAGAGAGAGGAGAGGGAAAGGAGGGAGGAAGGGAGAGAGGGTGGGGAAAGAGGGAGGAAGAGGAAGGAGAGGGAAGAAGGGAGACAAAGAAGTAGGAGAAGAAGCGAGGGCGAGAAAGAGAAGAAGGCAGGGAGGTGAGGGGGAGAGTGAGGAGTGGAAAGAAGAAAGAGGGGAAAGGGAAAGGGTAAGAGATGGTAATTTACATTCTTTTCAAAGTGCGACATTAACATTTAAATATTAATAAAGTTTAAATAAATATTAAGTCTACGTAAAAAAACTTAATGATTGCAAGAAATCTCAAACAAAACTGAGATACAAAAAAAGTGTTTGACGCAAACGACGTTACTATAATAACTAAATATAAAAAAAATTAAGTGTATATTTTTTTCTTATAAATTTCATTTTAAAAATCAGTTACAAACTAATCAAGATTTCTCATAAATCAAAGAACTAGAAAGGATACGGGCAGGAGTCAAGCGCAGAAGACGTCGCGCAAATAATATAATATAATATATCTATGAAGTGTGAAATTTCTTTATTAATTAAAACGCGCTTACATGTTTCAACTCATTTTTGAGTCCTCCTCAGAGACAACACAAACTAACATACATAAACTGCGAATAAAAATTATCTTGTCATGGTGAGCTTCCCTACCTCGAGAATTTAAATGCCAGAATTAAACCCAAAAAGAGTGAAAGAAAAAGAAAAAAGAAAAAGGAACGAAAAAAGGAAATAATCAAAATATCGAAATAGAAAATATGAAAAACTAATTTATCAAAAATCTTAAAATTATAATTAAATATCCTGAAAATAAGGACACTCTCCCTGATCACAAATCACAAACTATATCGCAAACATTACTATGAATTATTAAAAAACCGTCAGTGTCGTTCGTGCGCAGTAATGAATCTTTCTGGCGTGATTTTTTATTATTTTCCAACTTTTATTTTCATAGAATTTAGGTTAACGTTCCAATGCAAAATTTTTTATTTGTTAGCTTCAATAATATTAGCTAAAACTAAAAGTAACTCACTGTGTCTGACACTGATTGGCCAAAAAATGTCGAGAACCGGTTTTTGAATAATTCATAGTAATGTTTGCGATATAGTTTGTGATTTGTGATCAGGGCGAGCGTCCTTATTTTCGGGATATTTAATTATAATCTTAAGATTTTTGATAAATTAGTTTTACATTTTTTCTATTTTGATATTTCCATTATTTCCTTTTTCCGTTCCTTTTTCTTTTGTCTTTTTTTTTCCCTCTTTTTGGGTTTAATTCTGGCATTTAAATTCTCGAAGTAGGAGAGCTCTATGACAGGATAATTTTTATTCACAGTTTATGTATGTTAGTTTGTGTTGTCTCTGAGGAGGGCTCAAAAGTGAGCCGAAACAAGCT
>NW_017305386.1:306685-307720 GCF_001594115.1 Trachymyrmex septentrionalis | reverse complement strand
TAATGTACCATATGTATAATTATAATAATGTATTTATAAATATAATAATATTATATCATCTCTGGCTGGAAAATGTATATAAAAAATATTAAAAACTGGTTTTTACTTTTTGCAACAATGCTCCACACCTTTAAAAAATCTGAATACAATATATTTCATTCATCGTGGAATAATTAATTTACCATAATTTTTTGAAGATAGTACTCAAATATTTTCAATAAAACATATTTATTAAAAATTTTCATTATTTTTTTAATTCAAATTTTTTATTAAAAATAAAAAAATTTTTTAGATGTAATATTATGCTAAAAAGTGTGTCACATTTTTAAAATTTTTTTATTTACACGGCAAGAAAATAGAAATAAAAAATTAAAATTGATATTTTTCACCATTACCACGGATAAGTTTAGCAGATTAAAATTTGATGTAAAATAATCTTTTATCGAACTTAACAATGTGACGTACTCAAAATTGGATTTGATTTAGGCATTGCTCATATTATTTAGCTAAATCCTTTATTTAAAACAATATCTATTTTTACACTGCGCGATCTACGCCAAAGTTATAACATTGATGTTATAACTTCAACGTATGTTGAACCGTGTAAACGTAGTCAATGTATCAAGTTTGACTCAAGTTTATTTACTAAGTATTTATGTTAATGGACGCTGTGTACATTGATCATAAAAATGGATTGATTGATATTTAATATAAAAAAAGTTAAAAATAACAAAATGTTATTTTTTTCACTCAAGGAATTGAATTATCATTGCTTCTTTGATAGCTAACAGCAAGCCCGCTCCAAGCAGGTGTGCAAGTTGTACAAGTGCACTTTAACACGGATGAGAAGGGGCGCCAAAGAGAGCGCCAAATGAAGTTTTCAAAATTAATTCGCCCGTATTAACACTATTTGCCCTGATGAAAATAAAAATCGAAATATATGTCGAAGTAAAGAAGAGTAACAGAAGCGTAAACAAAAATTCTAAAAAGTCCAGAAATATAGTAAGGTAAACTATTTTCTAGAAGTGTAGTAGA
>NW_017305386.1:301466-306585 GCF_001594115.1 Trachymyrmex septentrionalis | reverse complement strand
GTAACAGAAGCGTAAACAAAAATTCTAAAAAGTCCAGAAATATAGTAATGTAAACTATTTTCTAGAAGTGTAGTACTTTCGTATCTACTGAGTGTAAAACATATACGACATCTACGACCTGTCACCACAGGAATCCGTGGCGATATCTGGGTCCAGCGGTTAGAATTAGACTCAGGAGACTGGCATGCCTATCATGCGTGATAGCGGGAAAGATACATATGCCCGGCGCGAGCGGGAAGGGCGTCTTTCCAACTAATTCGGATAAGCTCTAAGTCATTGTTCTGTTGGAATAAATTCTTGTTAAGCATGATTAATTTGGAGTTAGACCTAATACCGGATTTGGGGTAAAATTTGTACTTAAATTATTTTGGAGTAATTTAGTAATATACTTCGGAATATTGAGCTCAGCGCGTTGAATTGATAGCGTGGAAATAGCGGTTATCTGTCGCAGTTTACGTTCTAGATGGTTTACGTTCTGGAACACGGAAATTGTAACAGTCATTTAACTATCACGTTTTGAATAAAGAGAGTGAATCCTAATGAAATTATATATTAGTTTTTCTTATATCTACATCCTCTATGATCATTCGGTCCACAAATTTATTCCTGACAATAAATTTATTCCTGACCAGTAATTATACTACATTCTCTCAAAAGTGAAGATAAATCCAGTTATTAGATTACATCTTTCAGGATTACTGTACCAGGTCGGCTAATCTTAAACGCAAGTTTTTCTATACACAAAACTGGTACGTGAGCATTTGGAAAATATAATATAGGCGCAGTTAAAGCGAGAAGCAAATAAATATTTAATAGATTCAATATCTAATGAAAAAGCAGCGATAATTGAAGCTATTATTAGTGGAAAAGTACAGTCCGTTAGGAGACATACCAATCGAAAAAGATGGAGAACAAGCTTCGTTCTTGGCCGCACAGACAGCAAGAAGGCAGAATACAACAGACATTGCGGGTAGTTTAATTGCCAAATCTACAATAGTAAGCTCATTGGCAGCATTTACATCGATCATGCAACGACAGCATGGGGAAATGATAAAGGAATTGAGACGTATGAGTCAGCAGATGCTGGAGCATCAAAGAGACTTCACCTCTAAGTGGGAGTCACGATGGGCAGGTACTAGTCCTAGAGCGATGAATCTTGGTACGGCTAAATTGGGAGCACCTATGTCGGTGAACGGTCGTGGAACTGCAAGTCTTTCAATAGTAAGTTTGCCGCCGGCAAACGCTGTGTCATTGTTGGTGCAACAGATATTAGAATTTGGAGGCAACAATGAGAAAAACGGATCTAATATGGATCCAAAGAGTGGATCGAGTAGTCCAAATCTACAGAGCAAGTGACGATGTCACACTTTTGGCAGCATCTATTAAGCTGGTCAAATCGGCGAAGAAATGGTACGAGATACAATCTGGAATTATGTTAGAGTCATGGATTGAACTATACGCAGTATTACGGCGTATGTTACTACGGCTATGTTATTACGAGTATGTGCAAATGCAGAAGATAGAGGCAAGAAAATGGAACGGTTCCAAGGAGTCCAGCAGTATGCGATTGAGCAGTTGATTCTGATAAATGGCCTCAAATTCCCAGAAGCAGATGTAATAAATCTTTTGATTGGTGGAATTTACTTAGTTTTGCTGAGAGCTACGGCGTCGACATTATCCATGAGCATAGTGGAACAGTTCTTGGAACAGATACGACGTGTCACGGAGGCGGTTAAGAAATTGATAAATGAGCTCCGTTAGATTGAAAGAACAGAGTTAAAGATGTGCTGTGTCGACGGTGTGGAAAAAAAAGGACATACAAAAGACTGTAAGGAATATCTTACGAGGAAACCAGAGCAATTGACGATCACCTGTTTTGGCTGTAAGACGATGGAACATCTCAGGATTGTCCGTTGCTGAAAAAGAAGGATACAGCCGGAAGAAGGATGCAGCCACAAGTAGTAGTTCCAGTGATAGTAGCGACGGAGGAGTCCATGTAGATGCTTTGAGTCGCCACTCTTTATTCGAATGTAATTTAGTTCATAGGGTAAGAGACGGATTAATGGCGCGACTAAAGAAAGCGCAATCTGTAGATAGAGGCATCCAAAAAATATTAGATCTAGTAAAGTCGGCGAAAACAACTGATTATGTTATCAAAGGTGAAAACAGCGGTGAACTACTAGTAGTGGTACCAAAGAGTATGCAATTGCAAGTTATTTGACAAGCGCACGAGATAGGATTTTTCCGTAGCGAAAACCAAGACGATTATATAATATGTAACAATTATTGAATACCAAATGTCAAAACGAAGATTGAGAAAATAATACGAAACTGTGTTGCGTGTATTCTAATACAGAAAAAACATGGCAAACAAGAAGGATTTCTAAATCCGATTGAGAAGGGAGTGGTTCCTCTCGACACATACCGACATTGACTACTTAGGATCTCTTTCCTCTAAGACAAAGAAAAATTATAAGTATATTTTTTACAACTGGCTAATAATTTCGCACTCCCTTTTAATAACAAAAACAGGATCATTTTTTATTGCATTAAAGAAATTGAGAGTAGCATATTGAGAATGCCCTTGGATAGGAGAATGGATGTGACTAATCAGTGTGTTCCCATCCTGAACAACATCATCTCTTCTCCTATCTTCACTTCTGACATAGATAAACAATTGGCTAAGTTAGAGTCTGACACGCGTGCGTTTGTATCGGCGCATCCCAACATCGTTTTCACGCTTGCTGACAAAGGCAACGTCACTGTCGCTATGGACGCTTACAGGAATAAGATGACTGCGTTATTGGGGAACTCGGACATGTATGACTCGATCAAGAAAGATCCGACTAAAAAACTTACGACAGCTTTAAGGTCTATGCTTACCAGATGGAAAACTAAAGGTCATATCAAGGACTCTGAGTACAGGACTATAGTGACGGGTCACTTCCGAGAGCCTATGGGCTGCCGAAGATTCATAAGCTTGGTTACTCTCTCAGAATTATCGTATCAATTATCGGTGGGCAGTCCGCTGTATTCATTGGCTACTTTTTTACATAATAGACTATTTAACACCATTCCGAAAGCGGACAGTCACGTTAAAAACAGTTTTGAATTAGTCGGGAAATTGAGAAGTGTGCACTTTACAGATGCGCACGAATTAATTTCTTTAGATGTGACCTCTCTTTTCACGAATGTGCCAACGGATATAGCGGTCGACTGTGTGAATGAGCAATAGAATGTTATTTCCAAGGATTGCTCCCTGCCCAAGAAGGAGTTTTTGCGAGCGATACAGTTTGTCTTAGATTCTACCTTTTTTTCCTTTGACAATGTAATTTACAAACAAAGCTTTGACACCCCCATGGGCTCTCCAATATCACCGGTAATAGCGGACTTAGTGATGAGGAGATTGGAGACGATGTCCTTGATGTCGTTGAATTTTGACATCTTGTTTTACTACAGATACGTTGATGATATATGTACTGCGATGTCTCCCTCACATATCGATGGTTTATTAGAACAATTTAATTCTTTCCATCCGCGCCTGCAGTTTACTGTTGAAAGAGGGGGACGACTCAAATGCGACGAATGGCATTGATATTTAGAGCGTGCGCAACTGTATACGAATACTACTATACGAGTACACCGGAGTATAGGTACTGATTCGGTTCATTTATTATTTGGTACCAGAACGTGATTACAAAATAATCATGAAATCCGAAAGTTAATCGAAAATGAGTGGATAGAAGCGTTTCAAGTAGAGCGCGATGAATTAAGGGAACGCGCAACAAAAAATATATTAAAAATACAGCAGGAGAACTGGCGAACGTATAATAGAAAAAGAGTCGCCCGTAGCTTATAAGGAAAACGATTTAGTAGCAATAAAACGAACCCAGCAAAAACCAGTTTTGAAACTAGCAACAAAGTTTCTTGGTTCCTATAAAGTGACTTGAATCTTGTGTAATGATAGATATCTCTTACAGCAAGAAGGAGGATAGAAAGGACCATATACAACTTCCTCCTCTTCTGATAACATGAAACCCTAGTTACCTGATATATCTGATGACGAACAAATTAGCGATGAGGAGTAATGGTATTTGAGGCCGAATACTTGTGCAGAATAGCCGAGTGTAAGACATGATAGGTGGCGAGTGTGTATGCGAGCGTGTATTGCAATCGGAGGAAATTCGCGAGGCGTCCACGAAGATGCGTATGTGTTATGCGAGTGACAAGAGACAGCAAGAGAGCCTCGAACTCCTCGTCGATCGTGAATCCTGAAAAGGAAAACTACTGTGAGCCCTGCAAGAATCATTGCGAGTCTACGAGGAAGATTGTGGACCTGTGAGAGCGATTGCAAGTTTCCCAAGGTTGTGGACCGTGAGTCGAGACTCGGTCCTTCTGCTTCTCTCATGCTTAGCATGTTTTATGATAATACCCTACACACACACACACACACGCGCGCGCGCGCACGTGCGCATTACATAAACAGATAAAAGTTACTCATGTTGAGATAATCATGTAGATAATATTTACATGATTATCTTATACGCAATATTACAATTTTATGTACATACATTATATGTGTGTGTATTCACATTGCACAAATATAACATAATTCTAATATAAATATTCATAATTCTAATATTGTACATCATAATGTACATAAAATATAATATTCATGTGTTATAATATTTATTCCAATGTGTCTATATTATATCTGCATGAAAAGCTAACTGAGTAACTTCTATCTCTTTTTATTATGGGTCTTTTACAATAAGCCATTAGTCATAATTCAGAAGTCAGAAGCTAAAAATTGACCAATCATAGTCGTCAATTTTTAACGTCTAACTTCTGATTTATGACTAATGGCTTATTATTGTAAAAGGCCTATTAAATATAATAAAAAGATGGAATAGTTACATATGTGCAATGCATTTATGTATTGGTAATACATGTTACATCTTAAGTTAAAATGGCATTGGGAACAAAAGAAAAAGTGCCATTACATTACATAACACATCGGTCAATAAGTCCCCGGTCTGACACATAGAGAGCGCCACTAACACAAAAAGTACATAGTGGTTCGAAAGAACAGACCCTTTTAGGCGTACTGTCAAATGTA
>NW_017305386.1:285969-300588 GCF_001594115.1 Trachymyrmex septentrionalis | reverse complement strand
TCGTTCTACAAAACCGGCATCGAACGTTTGGAAAGGCGTTGGACTGATTGTATTGCCTTAAAAGGAAACTATATTGATGAATAAATTCGAATTTTTATGTAACACTTGTGTTTTCTTTGCTAGACCGGGGACTTATTGACCGATGTGTTATGTATTATATACATATATTTGACATACATGTTTGCATTCGAAGATATATCTATGTCATAGTCAGAGTGTTCATTTAGTAAAAATATACTTATTGTAACTTGCTGTTAGTCAATGTATATATTGACCAATAAGTGTATACATTTACTAAAACACTTTGAATATGATATACTTATATACATTATATAAACAGCGTTGTATGAAAATTATGCATATGACTATTGACCGTGTAATGTTATATATATTTATAGCACATATATATATTATATATATATATATATATATATGTATAACATATATATTATATAAGGTGTCCAAAAAGACCCCGGATTTATGAGCTGAATATAAAGATGACTATAATAAGATGACTAATCCTGAAGGAATGTGAATTGTATTGTACTTGTATCGATATACATAGTACGCCAAAATATAGTGCGTTGACCTATGACTATGATTCACATTCTATGACTCAATTACGGCTATCCTTATTAAGGCCCTTACATAACATTTTTGGAAGAAACGCTGCAGACAAAAGTTGTAAGGTTTCAAAGAAGCTATTTACTGTAATTCAGTTTGACCCTGGGTGATGTCTGCAGCGATCAAGGTCATCCTTTTTTTAATAAAACATGCTACTTTTATTGTAGACTCTAATACACAGTTATTATTGATATGTAGACTTATACGAAGATAAGTTCGAAAAGTTTTTGGTCTAATACAGAAATGATCTCACAAATATCAAACTGCTATAATTTTCGGTCTGCCCATGGGATCTCCTCTCTCTCCAATTTTGACGGATTTGATAATACAGAATTTGGAACGTAATATTTTCAATACATTAGCTACGTATATTTCAATTTACTACCGTTATGTTGATGACATTGTTATTGCGGCTCCAAATGATTATATAAATGCCATATTATGCACTTTCAATTCTTACCACGAACGCATTAAATTTACTGTCGATTATGGCGAGAATAGGGGAAATCATTTTTTGGATGTTAAACTTTTGATTGAGGATTGGAGAGTGATTTTTGGTAATTACAAAAAGTCTACTAATTCTGGAAGATATCTAAACTTTTTTTCCAATCATCCTGTAGAACATAAAAGGGGTGTTATTATTGCGCTTTTAGACAGAATATTATTTCTTTCCCATCCAAAATTCAATGAGAATAACATAATTGCTCTAATTATAAAACTCTACAACAGAACAGATATCCTGCTAAATTTTTATTCACAACAATTAATAACAGGATAAAAACTTTGTCTTTGAAGAAGAATTTTGATGATTGGAGAACATTTCTTACTCGGATTCCTCAAAATTTAATAAGAGATTTTTTACTATTCCTTACTTCAAGAGAATGTCTGAGAAATTCAAATTCCTTACAAACAATTTGATTTTAATATAGCTTATAAACCAATGAATAATATGAGCACTTTCATAAAAACTGGTAAAGACAAAATTAAAAAAGAAGACCTTTCGAATGTTGTCTACAAAGTAAATTGTCAAGACTGCAATTTTCTTATGTGGGTCAGACAAAAAGACACGACTTAAAGAACATATGTGTATTAAAGATTTTAATAAACCAACTACCTCCTTATCAGTTATCTGTTATCATAAGTTAGAAAGTGATCATACGAGAATTGATTGGGAAAATCCTTGCATTCTTGATGCTGAACGTTCTTATTATAAAAGGATGATCTCCGAGATGATACATATTGTATAAAAAGAGAAGAAAAAGGCCTTAATAAGCAGAGTGATACAGAATGTTTTCCTGAAATTTATCTTCCTCTTATTAGTAATTAGTTCCTCTCCCTACTCTTAATAATGTTTCCGCCTCCATTCTCATTTCCTCTCCTTTCTTCACATGATATAAATGGTCTTCCGTTTTAGACAGGCCTTCATAATTATCGGAATTAAAAAATAAATTTTCTATACAGTTATATATATATATATAAAAGTTTGTTACTTATTCTGGTGTCTTAGTTATGAGTTTCGTGCCATTAGATACGTAGTATGTCTTGTTCATCACAATCTCAAATTATTTTCCGTGAATTGTTATGAATTTAGAAGTGTTTGGTATTGGTATAATAAAAAAATGTTAAATAAATTCTTTTTTGTTTTTTTTTATTTAATAGAACTAGGAAATTCCGTATTTTTACATGAATTTTGCGCTTCACTCTTTAAGATAACAGGAATTGTAACAGAGCATTGTATCATAAGATTAAAATATCTCATCTTTCTTGATTTATATTCACGCTGTTCAACTTTTACAACAAGCGAAGGGAAAACACTATTTTACCTTGTTTTAATTTACAAACTTTGCGCTTGTATTATGTATTCTTGTTTTATGTATTCTTTTCGATAATTTGATTTTATTGTAACACGTTCCAACTACTGTTAATTGTTTCTTGTTTGTAATATTTTTATTATTTGTCATCTTTTATGTACTGATGATGATCAAATCTTGACTGAAACGTCTACTTATTAATTTATTTGTGAATTTTAAATAAATGACTCATTTTTACATCTATTGTTGTGGCTGTATACTTTTTATTATTTATATTTAATAAAATAATATTTTAAAAGTACATTACATTCAGTAAGAAGATTTACTTATTAATCTGATATTCAATCATCACATTATTAAGAAAATAACAATTATATAGAAAAAAAAATATTTTGATAATTTACTAGAAGGTATGTTCACAGCATGTTTTTTATACTGCGACGCTTTTGGGATGCACGTCCGCGCGCGATCCAGCGGTTCGACCGTCGAGCGTTGAGCGGTTATGAAAGAAAAGTAGGCACTTCAAAAATTGGCCCGAAATGCGCAACTAATTCCGAGCACACTGAAGTACACGTATAATTTCTATAATTTTATAAAAAATATATTTAGAGTAATATGTTTAATAACGTTATTTATTAAACAAAAATTATAAAAAAAAGAAAAAAGTAGGATCGAACATAAGATCTTCAACATTCTTATACCTAACGCCCGTGTAACGACTCGGAAGGAAGAGCAGAATATAATAGAAGGAAGATTTAATAGAAGGAAGAATTAATAGAAGGAAAAATCGTTTACTTTTTTTCACACTCAAGATAATAAAGTTTATTAAAGCACAAAACAGATTGAGACTTTCTACAGCACAAATTTAACACGCACAGAGAATTTCTTTCGGACGAAAAAGCACACCGAACTGTAACGTAAAACTCGACTGCCGAAAATTGCACCGCTCAGAAAAAGACTGGATGGCCGTAATCGTGTGGCACCTTATATACTTGTGTGATTCCAAATTGTTCCCGAAAGTAGTAGCAGCAAAAACGGATATGACGAAAAAAGGAAAAATCGAGAATCTTCTCGTTTATTATACTAAAAAAAATGAGAACAATCTGGAATCATCTTGATACGCACTTAACAATTTTTACCGCGTTTTGTTGTGCGAAGATCGACTAGTGATCAGCGCGTCTGTTATTGGCCGTCGTTTCGCTGTGGCGCCTTGCTTGGCGAGTAACCAATGAGAACAGCGTTGCGCGCGGAGCGCACTCCTCATTGGTCACTCGTCGTGTCGCGACGTTTTGCGTCATGCATGACGTCATCACGCACGAAATGCTAAGTTCACATGAATTTAACGCATGCCTTATTAGATTAAATGATGAACGACCTATCGCTCTGAACAGCCCGAGACCACGCTGAGTTCTCGCAGATCACCTTTACGAACGCGGTACATACAGCGCACGGAAAGTCGTAAACTATATGTCATCAATTATCGTTTTGAAATTTTGTTATTATACGTTAATGAGAAAGTATATGATTAATATAATTTAATAAAAGGAAAATAAAAGAATTTTAAATCACAAACACGGTTGCGAAATCTCCGTTTTTTTTGCCAGAGACTTAATTTTTTGGACTAATATTCGATACTCCAACAGACGTGAAAAGTTTACGAAAATTGAATATTTTCAAGTCTGCTTTCTCATTAATAACACATAATAGTAAAAATGATTTCAAAACGATAATTGATAAGATATAGTTGGACATTTTCACGTCTGTTCAAAGTCGAATATTAGTTCAAGAAACCGAAGGCTTTGGCAAAAAAAAAACGGAGAACTGCGATTTAAAATTCTTTCATTTTCCGTCGTCTCGATAGAGCGAAACAGAGAAAAAACAAAAAGGAATAGAAGCGATTGTAATCGATAAGCCTCCGCGCGAACACGCCGAGCTGGATCCGTCTAGCAAAACAGTGATTTCTAGCGACCGAAAATACTTTCTCGGCAATCTTGGCCGCTTGGCGTGTCAAAAGGGGGAAGAGACATTCTAGATAACATATAACTTTTATTAAATTATATTGAGAACTACGATTTAAGTTCCGATGGCGCGTGCCATAATCAACAGCCTGGAACGTGTTGTTTATGTTTGGCCTGATAGACGTATCACGGCTCTCACCCATGATACTCACACCCGATTTCCTTATCACGAGACTCACACGATATTGTAAGCAAAAAAGTTAATCATATACCTTTCTCATTAACGTATAATAGCAAAAATGATTTTAAAGTGATAGTTAACGAAATATAATTTACAATTTTCTATGTGTTTTATGTATTGCGTTCGTAGAACTGATCCGCAAAAACGTAGTCTCGGGCGTTAGATGCGAGAATGTTGAAGATCCTGCTTTCTTCTCTTTTTCATAATTTTTTTTTGAATAAATAATATTATTAATAAACATATTACTCCAAATATATTTTTATAAAATTATAGAAATTATATGTGTACTTCAGTGTGCTCGGAATTATAATAATTGCACATTTTGGATCAATTTCTGAAGTGCTGCCTACATTTTCCCTCATAACCGCTCAACGCTCGACGGTCGAACCGCTGGATCGCGCGCGGACGTGCATCTCAAGAGCGCAATGTAAGGAATATGCTGTGACTATACCTTCCAGCAAATTATCATGAAAATATTTTCCTTCCTACATAATTGTTATTTTTTTAATAATACGTAGGCTGCTGGAAAAGTCTCTGCAATCTAGTACTTCCAGTGGCGCCAACGTTCTGCTACTATCATATCCGTAAAATTAGACGTTTTTAACCTAATTATAATATTTATAATAATTCAATTGACAGTTTGTACCCAAGCCAACTAGTGTTGTTTGCATAGTATTTTAAAAGAAGTTATTTTGTAAGAAAATGGAAATTTCGCGTGAAAATTTTCGCGGGCAATGATTTTTTACGATTACAAATGTAATCTAACTCCGAAACAATGCATCGATCGACTTCATTTGGCTTTTGGGGATGAAGCACCATCCAATAGGACTGTTTGGTTTGCCGAATTCCAGCGTGGACGTACCTTCTTAGTGATGAATTCCGTGAAGGTCGTCCATCCACGTCTGTTGTTGCCACTAATGTTGATGCTGTGCGTGAAATGATTGAGCGAGACCGGCATATAACATACCGCGAGATTCAGGCATCCTTAGGCATTGACATGAAAGCAATACATACGATTTTGCATGATCACTTGAGCGTACGGAAACTTTGCAGTCGTTGGATCCCACACAATTTGACCGAAGCTCAAAAACAGGCTCGTGTTAAATGGAGCAAAGAAATGCTCAGAAATTCAATCGAGGTCGGTCAAATTTGGTCTACAACATCGTTACTGGGAACGAAACATGGATCTATTCGTATGAGCCCGAAAATAAACTACAATCCACTGTTTGGATATTTCAAAATGAATTGAAACCAACAAAAGTTGTTCGTTCACGCAGTGCTGCCAAGCAAATGATTGCTTGTTTCTTCGGTTATACCGGACATGTGACAACCGTGACTTTAGAAGATCGGAGGACTGTAAATACTGATTGGTATACAACAATTTGTTTGCCAGAAGTCATAAATGAATTGCATAGAACAAACCGAAATCGTCGCATCATCCTTCATCATGACAATACGATATTATATTAACACATAGTGTACATATTTTATTTTGTATGATAGGGAAGTCATAATAAAATAAAGTATTAAATAATACGCAAAATAATGTATTAATTACATTAGTGCCATCTAATGCACTTCGATATGTACTTCTGGTATATCACAGTTCGTATTCAGTCTACAATACATCAAGTTTCTCTAAATGTCTAAACTTTTCATTCATATTTTATTACTCTTTCCATTAATAAAATTAAACAAAATTTAATGATTAAATATTAAGAACACATAGAACAAATTTAAACTTAAATAATCTTCAAATAAAATTATTGACTTATCAGTTCTCTCTCTTTCACAGTCAACTAAATATAAAAGGAACATAACATACAAGCAAATATAAAATAACAGTGGTAAAATAACAATATGTCACTTATCATTTTTTAAGCTTGTTCATACTTTTTCAAACTTTGACAGCAAGTAATTCAATTAAACATGTTAATCGGGAAATCAGGAGGACTCTTCCTAGACTACCTTTTAAAACTTGAATAAATACTTCAATTTCTGGATTCAATGTTTCTGACAGCTTATCAGAACCTTGACTTGTCATATTTTTGACTGTTGCTAGTAGTAGTTAATGTCGTAAACTTACAGTTCGCATGAAAGCTACCATATCTCTGAGCAATTTCAAATTTTCGTCATCTTCAACTATTTTTTTTTTATAGAAACCATCAGAAGAAGATGTTTCTAATTTTATTTTTTTCCGTAGTGGCATTTCTTCTATCTTCAAAATTATAGGTATATTTACATTTGACACATCTGCAAAATAAAAGATGCTTACAAAAAAATAGTTATTACTCAATATTTTGTAGAATTGCTCAATATTTTTTTTAATATATTGTGTAATATATTAATAACAAATATGCACCTGTCTAAAAGTCATAAGATGGATCATTATAAGTAGAAGATTCTAAAAAGTACTGAGACTTCTGTAGAGAAGAAAGATCATCAACTGATAATTCTGATTTATTTTGTTGCAGTGTAGAGCTCATAGCTTGAAAGTTGGTTAATTTTAATATTTCCTTTTAATGGATTTTGTAATTTTTTCTGTACTGATAAAACAAATTCCTCCAACTTGTATTCGCCTTTTGTGTTTTCAGATTTCTTTGGAACATTTGTCAAAATCACAAAATTAGATGTTATGCTACAAAAATGAATAACACAATGGCAATGCAAAATTAAATTATTTTTATATATTAAATTAATTATCAAGAAAAATTTTGCAGACTTACTTCCTTAGTTTTATTGCATTTTTGAGAAACAATAACTCGTTGCACAGAGTCAACTAGATATATATATATGCCGGATGATTACCTGCAGACCTTGATTTGAGCTAACTTTGTAACACTTTTTTATAAAGACGTCCAAACGTTGATCTTATGTTACTAAATTTTTTCTGAGCATCAGGTCCTGGGAATAATAGTGACTAGGATATTAAGCTCAATAATTGTGAAACTTATGTCTGAAAAAAGAAACTTACATGACAAAGGAGTGCTTACGTTCTGTCTTATCATAGACCAAGCCAAACTTTTTTCTCAACTTTGTTGTATATTTTGAGACTATTATTCCAAAGACCAGGGTTCGATCTAACAAGTTTTATTAATTCCAGGTTATCAGGACTCGCATCATATGTATTCAAATAATCAAATTCTTGTTTTTCTTCTTCTTTCATTTTGTTGTACTTTAAATCCAACACTTAATAAATTATTTATTGTAATAATAATAATTTTAACATATTAATCTACAAACTCGCTAGTTGAAAAAGAATCGGTCTAACTAATCTAACCTAACCGTGACTTTACCTCGACTTCTGATTGATAGTCGTGACAATCGTAGTGTCGTAGAATCGTAGAAATTTAGTTTTGGTTGAACTTTTACAACTTCGTCACGATAAGGCGCACGAAGCCTACGATGCTTGCGACTAATGTAGAATGGGCTTAATAATACTGCTGTCTGCAATATTTACTTCCTTGGACTTCCTTGGAAGTCCTATAACATCAAAAGAAGTTACGATGGAAAAAATGTTAAAAGAAATGTACGAAGGCTACTATGAAATAGTAGCTCGAAGAAGAAGAATCGTTGGATATTTTAAACTCGTATGCTGTACAAGAAGCACAAGAAATAGAACTCGTAGATAAAGAAGAAAATTACGCATGCAATGTAAAGGAAATGGTTTGTGACATCAACGATATTTCAATAGAATATAAAAGAAGAGTAGTTGAATACTGGAGAAATGGTAAGTCAAGGACAATTAAATCTGTAAAATCAAGGTTTCGGAAAGTAATATCAACAGAACAATTGTAACGATGAGAAAAGTAAATGAATGTAGGTGGTAGTAGATTAGAAAAGTTGGGACAAATTTCAGCATACACATTAGATAAATTTATTGAAGCAATTCATAAAGGGGCAATGTTGTTGATATTACGATGGGCTTTGCAAGTGCAACAAAAAAATTTATTAGGTTTTAAAGCATCACGAATGGGTTAGAAGATTTAAGTTTGCGCATCAAATTGTATCTACGAAAATTACGAAATTTATAACTAAAAAAGCTTTAATGTCAAAGGAAGCTTTACAAGCAGATAATAATAGGTTTATTGAAAAATGTCAAATATTATATTGACCGTTATGGAATTGAAAATGTATATAATTCGGACCAAAATGATTTTCAATTAGAATTACATGCTGGTCGTACATTGGCAGAGAAAAGTGTAAAAAAAAGTAGAGAGTGTAGCACAGTCAATATCTGCGATTACGTACAATTATGCAATACAACCTGTTATTTCAGTTGATGGTAGAGTATTATCTCCACTTCTTATAGTGTTAAAAGAACCTAGTGGGACATTAGCTCCTAGGGTACAAGAAACGATGTTTACTGCAAATAATATTTTTATTATAGTGTCAAAATCTGATAAACTAACATCTAATCATTTTGAAACTTGGGTAAGGGAAGTATATTTTCCAATTGTTGGACCAAATTCAGTTTTACTGTTAGATTCGTGGACTGGTCATTGTCCGGATATAATTTAAAGAAACCAGATTCTGCAAAAGATATTGTTTTATTAACTATACCGGCTGGAACAACAGGAAAATTACAACCGTTAGATGTTTTTGAATTTTGTTTGTGGAAAAATTTCATTAAGCATTTTTCAGATGTAGTCATGCTTTTAAATCTTGATGTAAAACTTTATTCTAGAAACATTATTTTAAGATTACAATCATTAACACACAATCAGTTTTCATTGCCAAGATTTACTAATTTGTTTAAATACGCTTGGTACAAAAATGAATATTTGGAACATAGTATTATGTCCTGCCTTTTGTAAAAATATAGTTTTACTTTCCTTTTTTCTATTCTTTCGTCTCGCGCTAAATTATTTCCTCTTTATCTTACATTTATTATTTTTATTTAATCCCACATTGTCTATTTAAAGTATTCCTGTTAATTATTTGCGGATATTCCTAGCGAAAAATCTATCAGGTGTAGTATGATTCAGTCATGCCGACGCCGCGTGACACATGTGCCGCGCGAACCAATCAAAGCACCTGTAAAGCGCGTGTCGCGTACCGATGTATCGCGATGAAATTCCAGGCAGGAACTCCACATGGAATTAAAAAATCGTTCCCATATTTGGACTATCATGTCATTGTCATCTTACACCAGATTTAAGAAAAGCTAATTTGATCGAAACATCTTAACGCCTATAATCTTTCAAAATAAGAATAAGTTATTAGCAGGATTTCGACCGCTCTGGCTGAGAATATTGTTAATTTCGAAATCTAGTGCTATTCCTAACACTTTTTGGTTTACTACCTATTGGTCATTGTGACCGCTTTAATTAGCTTGAAATAGATAAGTAAACGTGAATTCATCGCGTTAACGAGCGCCGGCCAATCGAGAGTCGGGGAAGGAGCAACGCGGACCACGGAGAGAGGTCCAAAATTTAATTTACTAATTATCTCAAAATTCCATCAATTAACGCGAAACTTATTCAATCCATCGGTTCTAAATTGAATTAGTAGCAACCATGTCGAATCTCAGCCCAATAAGACCCAAAATTGCATAGGAAAAATCATTTTCTAAAATCGATACGTACTACCGATTCCGGAAAATTCGAGCTCCCCTTTCCTCCCGATTCACGAGCGCCACCGAATGACGCCTATATAAAAAGGACGAGAACTGAGCCCAGGCGCTTAGTTGAGTTTGAATTCAGTTCGAATTAGTTCGATTATGTCGGCAGTTGGATATTGTAGTCATTGAAATATCTCTTAATTCGCAATACATATAAAAGAAAGAAAGTACGCATGTGTTAATCAATTTCTTTCAACCTCTCCTTCTCCTAAACCCCTCTTCATTCTCCTTAACTGACCGCGCTTGTAGGAGCTGCTCAGCCCTCCCCCTTCTCCATGGCTGACCGTGCTTGAAAGAGCTGCTCAGCTTTTCCGCTCCCGGAATTGACCGCGCTTGTAGAAACCGCTCAATTCTTCCTTCCGTTACTATCTGTTTCCTTTATAATTTATTTTCGATTTCACTTGTTTAAAAGATAATTATTGAATTAAACCGCAACGGCAATATAATAAAAAACCTGCTTCCATAAAATGACTAAAAGAGGAAACCACGCAGGGAAGCGTATCCAAGCCTTAAGAATTTAAGGGCTGAAGGTCATTGGAGACTTCGACTAGTCGATTTTTCGGCCGGACTCCCGCTCCCGCAAGCTCCGAACGCTCCCAGCCTGGGTGCGCCGGGTTATCACGTGTGGCTGGGGAAACGTACGCGCCGCTGACCACCGAGCAGAGAAACGCTAGGGCGGACTCAGCTGCCCTACGCCGGCGAAACACACGTCCCGCGCCTGTCAGTAAACAGGCTCCGAACCCGCGCGGGCCTCCGTGCTACCTCTCTTTGGTCGTCTCCCACATTTCAGTCCAATTCTGCGTCTCTCGAGTATCTACCGGATACAGGATAAATAAAAACGTGAAACCTTATCTTGCGTTATATTTAGCTTTCATTCAATCCTTTCCTCCACCCTTTCCCGAAGGGTATGATATGACGAAACGGCTCGATTTGCTCGGATCCATCATAAATTTTCTTGCTAAATGAACATTAATCAATTCGATATTTGTTACAATTACAATTATTCGCCGAAACATTAATGCCAATAGCAAATTCAGCAAATAATCCATAAATTGATCAATCAAATAATTCGTGATGTTTTGCATTCATAAGAAAAATGCCGAACTCCATTTCAGGAGAACAGTAATTATTAATTCGAAATTCTAAATCAATTATAATAAATCAACTATTATGAGGGATTCATATAGCATGCGATACGCCGGCAAGAGCGGTCTCATGGTTTGCCGCTCGACCTGAGACTCCCATTCTGATTATATCTCCCTTACTCTGACAACCACTACGTCACTCTCTCAATCCTATGTTCTACTCGCGATGTAACGTAGAAATATTCAATTCACGACATTAATTATTCTTAGCTTGAGAATTCGTAACGTATAAGGAGAATCGCTGCATCCTGAGTCAGAAATTTATAACGCGGCAATACCTAAATTTGTTATGGGACACGGTGATGTAACAATAGGCCAGTAGAATTTGAAACATCAGTCGATTTTTGCTTTAAAAAAACATTCAAAACCAACATGTGATATTTGGTGAAATAGCTGTAACATAATTACTTGCGCATGGTGCAGAAAGTCTCTCTGCATAACACATTTTTTTCATGAGCATTATTTTTGTACTCAGTATACACCGTAAATATTGCAATGATTTATATGTTTATTTTAAAAAACATTATAGAAAATATTGTAAAATTAAAGATAATAATTAAAAAGTTGTTATATTTGAATAATAACTACGAAAATATAATAACAAATATGAAATAAAATTCAACGTGACTGATATTTTATATTGTAACAAAAATATGAAATTAACAATAAGTTTAAAATTACTGTTTTGCAAATAATGAAATTATCTAAAAAAATTTTGTATTAAACATGTATTATATATTCTGTTGTATATATTGGAGAAGAAAAAAAATTTTATAAATATGTAAGAGAGATTTTATTATGTAATATCATTAATAAATATATATAATAATATATTAATTACAAAGAAAAATTTTTATTTCTGCAAATTTCTTGTAGAAATGATGTTACTATTAACATACAAATATTGCTCATACTTCTCATCTATATTTATACAGTGTCCGTATGCATATTCTCTGTAAATTTAAAAATAAAATTTATATAATACAATTATCATCTCACATCTTCTTTCATGTTTTTCTCATGCGCATAAATAATTAATATTTACCTACTTTAATCTTCAAAAATTGCACTTTGGTCATGAGATACTTGTAGTGCTTGATTAGAATTTCCCTCGTTAGCTTTCCTTACCATTCATACTTCGTAGTAATTCTAATATATGCCCTTATCCTCTAAGAATTGTCCAGATTCCGTTCGATTAATGTTTATTTCTTGTGAAAGATTTTTTTGTTCAGTATTGGAAGCTGAAACACCACGTCTGCCTCCGTAAGATAGAATGCGAGGATGTACGTGGGCTGTTGGAATGTTCTTTAATTTCTAGCATTGTCTGTAGTCTAAAATAAAGATTCTTAATATTGTTTTTTAACATTGGGAACACTGAATGGCAACTGGAAGAAAATCAAAATTGATTAAATAAATGTATTATTAATAGTCAAATAAGTTATCGAATAAAAATTATTGAATAAAAATTCAACATAAATAATCAAATAATAATACCTTTGATCGATGAGAAGCATCACAGTTTGTATACGCTATTTCCATTTTAATTAAAAATAGTGCGTGTGAAATTTTCACTATTACATACAGCACTACTACACACAGCAACTGATAGTTATCAACTATATTTACTACGTAGTTGCAATAATAATACGCAATGTCTTATTATAATAATAAATTATTCATGTCAACAACATAACAAATTATGTGTCAGCATATCTATTTTTCACCTAGATTAATAAGACGCAATATTTTGTCAATTCTTTATGTTAACATTGAACACGACACTGCAAAATAAACGATATTTTACGAAAATAATAATTACTTTATTCATACTTTGATTTTAATTGCTCGAGGTACATTTGTGTATATATTATCAAAAATATTTAATTAGTTTCGGAAGTTTAACAAAGTCATTATTACTATTACTGTTATTATTATTATTTATATTATTATTACATTATTATTGTAAAAAGCTCTTATTATAATAGCTAGTAGCGATATTGATGCGTAGTTGACTGTATTCATTCAACGCTATCTCGAGCAACGACGGATACTCATGGAGCGCAAATACTATAATATATTTCTCATTCATATTCCAAAATTCCGCGTTTGCGGAACATGACTTTATTATTACAGGTCATTGTTTTCAGCATAAAATGCTCTTTAATTTTTGTTATTATAAAAATTTTTTAAATTTTGAAATTATAGGTGGGGGTATGCAATAAACAAATAAATAAATAAATATTTTTTTATTACAGTTATGAAGTACTCTTGCAACCATTCAATTTTTTTTTAAACATTTTTCTCTATCTTTCATAGTTTCGACGATATTCAATTTGAAAGAAAAAAATCGATTTTTTTCAAGAGAGGATTTCACCCCCTTAACATGCGACTCAGCACGTATAAAAAAATACGTGTCTCCTATTTTTGTCCATAGAATAATACTCGTATACTAAAAGCTTATTTAAATCGAAGAGATTCACATGGTTGTGTTCATGTTTGTATTTATCTATGTAATGGAGTGCGGCGCTTGTGATAAATGTAGGAGGATTAATTTAAAAAATAATGATAATTGACAATGTATTGTATGTGTTTCTCCAATTTGTATTTGGTTTTTAATTGATTCTAATAGTCTGTCAACTGTTGGGAAATCCACACATTATATGAAGAAATTGATTGCGGAATAAGAAATTATTATGGATAAAATTCTTGAAGAAATTGACTTGAAGAAATTGATTGCGGAATAAGAAATTATTATGGATAAAATTCTTGAAGAAATTGACTTGAAGAAATTGATTGCGGAATAAGAAATTGTTATTATGAATAAAATTTTTGAAGAAATTGATTGCGGAATAAGAAATTGTTATTATGGATAATTCTTTCTGAGGATGACTCAAAAAAGAGTCAAAACCTCAATTTTCTATTGTATTGCGCTTGTCGAAATCAAATCAAGATTTATGTAGTAAACTAAATAAATATAAAATACTATAATTGCACTAATAACTGCGTTGACTTCAGCCATTATTACTATTTTTTAATAGTATAAAAAATATAATGTTATAGACACAGTTTTAAATATTTAATTATTAATTTTTCGTAATGTAGAAAATTTAATTGTGCACATTTTATTAATTCTAAATATGAATAAAAAAAAATTGCATAATAAAGTAGTATTATTATATTGTATATACAGATGTAAATATTAAAAATATTTAAAAAT
>NW_017305386.1:253735-285869 GCF_001594115.1 Trachymyrmex septentrionalis | reverse complement strand
ACTATCACTTGTTCCGGTCCCTGCAAAACTCCCTCAACGGGAAATCGTTCGCTGATCAGACAGCTGTGAAAACGTACCTCGACCGGTTTTTCGCCTCTAAGCCCCAGACCTTCTATGAGAGCGGAATAATGAAATTGTTGGAAAGATGGCAAGAGGTCATCAACAAAAACGGAGAATATATTATTGATTAAAATTCATCCTTTGTATGAAAAAAACTTGTTTCATTTTAGCCTTCAAAAAGCGAACGAATATATGGATCTATCCAATATATTGTTTATTTATGTCACCTAAATAGATGTTGTTCCTTCATATACCAATTATTGTACATCGCTATTATAGCTTAATACATAAATTTAATTATGAGTTAACCTACGTGAAAATGTAAGCTGTCGCGTACGACATGCGTTTGTATATTCTACAAGACGGACAATAACGAGCACATTTCTACAAGTATTTGCACTATAGAGTGCGCCTGGTACTGCATCTGCGCCTCTGAGGACGATAGGTTCTCTCTTTGGACTTGGGACTGCTCCATTTCTTTCTGTGATTGGTTTTCAATTCACTCGAAAGTTCGGCTCGATAAATTCGATAGCCTCGGAGATGACGGACGTCTCCACTGCGCTGTCCGAGCTTGGAGCTGCACTTGTCTCTCTCTCTCTCGGCAAATTTGTCATCCATGGACGGTCGTATTGCCCGGCTGGGCTTGGTGCTGGCAATCGTATAGAGCGCAGGTTGAAGACGTTAAAGTGCTTTAGCCGCTCTCGATTTGTCTGTTCAGCTTACTGTAGAGCAAAGAATTGAATGTCTGATATCGACCTTTGATGTGCTCTTCTGATATAAGTACATTAAGAACTGGTCAACTCTCCCTTGAAGACCGTCTGTCTCGCCTGGAGAGTAATGTCTGCCACGGAACTATGCCAGCTTTTGATATAGTTGATCATGAATTGCTTCTTCTAAAACTTCTTTCCTTTGGCCTATCTTCTTCTGCTCTATCATTTTATCCTTCCTTATTAATCGCTCTCAACTTGCCCTTCTTTATAATCCTTCTTCCTCCTTCTCTCCTCTTCGCAATATCCCCTCCGGCATCCCCCAAGGTTCTATTCTTGGTCCTTTACTTTTCATGATATTTACCGCTGACCTTGCTTCCATATTACTTAACTCCAAACTCTTCATGTATGCTGATGATGTACTATTGTACTCTTTTCATGTATCCGAAGCTTCCTTTGCTGCTGACATGCTGCAAACCAGGATCTTTGCTCTATTGCTCAATCGGCCTCTTTTAATGTATTTTAATCCATCTAAATCCTCTTTACTTGTTGCAGGATCATCTTCCTTACTATCCGATCTCTTTTCTTTCAACAGTCTCCTTAACCATTTACAAATCCCTCTCTCTTCCTCTGTTAAAATTTATGGAGTCCATTTTGACTCCTCCTGGACTTACAGAGCATATCGTAGTGAAATGTCGCGCAGCCTTCTTACATCTCCGCCTTTCATAGCCATTTTGTTACATCTTATCAACCTCACAGAAACTCCTAGTATCCCAACTAGTTGTAATTTTCTTGTTCGATTATGCCGATCTAAATACCAGCTTTGTCTCAAAAATTACTTACTTAAGTCCAGTGTGTTCAGAATTTATGTTTTCATTATTCTTTTAATGTACGTAAGTATAATCATATTTCCTCTTGTTTTTTGCACTTTGGATGCATCAGCATTATGTTCTTCATTTGTGTTATCTTATTTTTCATCTCCTTCGTTCTGGCATTCCTCGAGACCTCCATAGTCTCTTGAACTCCGACTTCCATTCTGATGACACTCCTGACACATGATATCATAATTTTTCATCCTTCCTTAGACATCGAACTTCCAAATTTAAGGCTGCGTTTTCCTATACTGCCATAAAATTTTACAACATGCTATCCTTTTCCATCCGCTCTTCCCCTTGAATTCCTTTGTTTTACTCTGCCGCTACTAAGTTTATATCAACGCTTTAAGTCTATTTACTTTAATTGTCAGTATATTTTATATTAATTCTGATCTTTTTACTTGTCTTTGTTTACTATGTGATAAGTCTGCGTTTATTATTTTACTTATGCTTTTTTGCAATTATACTCAAATCATTCTTGTTCTCTACTTTTTAAAAACTATCGAGTTATTTACTAAGCAAGAAATTTATTTGTCTGGAATTGTACTAATTTCTCTATAATTTGTAATTCGTTTTGTTTTCTATAAAGTTTTGTAGTTTAGTAAAGTTAGCATTTCAAATTAGTTATTAGGGTTAGTATAGTTAGCGTTTTAAGATCGAAAGATCATTTTGGCACGTGTTTCAAAAAACTACATATGTAGTATATAAATTTATATAAAAAATGATATAAGCATTTAAGATCCATCTAGACCGTTTAAAGCATTGATTTTTATAATTTCTGTTATCACATATATGATCCTATAACATATATTGTTGATTACTAAAAATCGCTGAATATTGGTATTCAATAATTTTTTATTCAAATACTATCAACTTTACAGAAAATCAATGAGAGACTTTTTATTTTGACAGTTGAGAGAATTGTTTATTTTCTTCTCATAAAATTCTGAGAATTTTTTCAAAATTTTCTTAGAATTTTTTAATACCGTATTTTCTCATGTTATTAAAAATAAGAAAATGCATTACTAAAACATTGATAAAAAATTCTGAAAAAATTCTTGGAGTTCGATGAAAAAAAAAAAACATTTTTGTCTTTTGTAGTTTTTCTATAAAGTTGATAGTATTTAAGTAAAAAATTATTGAAGACCAATATTCGACAATTTTTAGTAATTAATATATTGTTAACTAATAGCGAAAATTGCAAAATGGTAAAAAACTTTTCGACTCAGTTTAGTCCGTTCTATCTACACAAAAACTTACAGGACACATACTGTGTGTGTATTATGACCGTACTCACGAGTGACGTTGGCGACGCCTGCCAAATCAAATGTAATTAGTGAATAGATGTTTTTC
This sequence comes from Trachymyrmex septentrionalis, assembly GCF_001594115.1. Classification (NCBI taxonomy): domain Eukaryota; kingdom Metazoa; phylum Arthropoda; class Insecta; order Hymenoptera; family Formicidae; genus Trachymyrmex; species Trachymyrmex septentrionalis. The sequence continues at coordinate 282,874 of NW_017305386.1, read as the reverse complement.
AATTCTATAACTTTGTCTGAAATATTTTTCTAGAAAATGCTTACTTTTCAAACGATGAAGCGATCCGGGACTTTTGTACTTTATATTATATATACATATATTTATTTAACAGTTAAACATGCGTATGTTTATATAATCATACGTATAACTTATATCTATTGTTAAGAAATTTATGTTTCACAATTAGTATGCGTGCGTGCGTGCGTGCGTGCGTGCGTGCGTGCGTGTGTGCGTGCGTGCTCTCGATATATATTTACTTGATTTTTTTCAGAGAACTGTTGACTATTTTGTGCCGTTGACTATAGTTTAATCTGCATCAAATATCGACGCGATAATATTCAATGTGAATAATTACCAGCCATAACGAGAATACATTTCAGTAAAATGGAAATGGGTGAGAAGCTCCTTTTGTAATCCGATTGTTGCATTGCATAGCCGATGTAATTCCTTCCTTCAAACGAACTTTACTTCGCGGTACCGTCTGCACCGGATGCTCTCCCCCGCTGCCGCCTCAGGCTTTGGCGTGACCAGTAATCGTTAAATCTATAGCACCTCGGGTAGGGGGGGGGGAGGAGGTGGGCAAATCTCCGGCTCGGCACGAAACGTTCCATGATTACTTGATCCTCGAATATATCCTCGATATCCTCCTGTTCGTGTTCCTGTTCTCTCTTTGCAATCGTGCGGTGCGTTGCCGTGTTAACATCTATCGATTACAGCATTATGGCATAACGGAACGCGCCATTTAATGACTTATTATTATCAGCCGCAAGAAGGGATCGAGGATGAAGTTATATTGGATCGGTATCGCCGTATTATTAATGGTCTACTTCAAGCAGAATTGATGGGTCAATGTACCCTTCCTTCCTTCTGCTATTTCGTGCCCCTCTCCCTTCGCATCGTCAAGTTATACCAAGATATGCTATATTCAAATCGTAATTGCCTACTTACAGTTTTCGTGAAATAACCGTCAGTTTTGTAATCACGCTCGCTTCACGGCCTACAATAATGTCGTTAAAAATAATCTTTTGCACGCCTCGGAAAAATGGAAAAAAAAAGACGCGCAGATTATAGTAATAACCCTCAAATCAGAGTTTAGCCATGTGATAGCAACTTATATGATTGGTCCGATATTTTTCTTCAAATTCGTTTTAAAGCGAGATAGCATATATTCTTGAACATATCTTCCTTTGTATCGCATTATTGTAGGGAACAAAATAAAACTTATATTTTTCACTTTAAAGCAATTACAGAGCAAGTTAAAATATATTTTTTCTCACTCACACAATTTGAAAGAAAAATATCGGATCCCTTATCATGATTAGACTTTGATTAGAGGGTCTGTATTTTATATTTTAATATACTCGCCCTTTATCGAGTAAAAATACACAAAAGAACTGAATATCGATAATTTAACTTTTTCTCTAAAACGCAAATGTAAAAAATAAAAATTTTAATGTATGTGTGTATTAGGATAGTTGTTATTTTAACAATTTTTGAAATTTAATCATGACACCCTCTAAAGTGATTTAATATTTAAAAAAATAATAATACTAGATCTTTCAGATTTTTTGAACTTTATCCCAGGTTACCAGGGCACAATTAGGTGGAAAAACATCTTTGCTGATAAAATTCAGGCGACGCTTTAATTCTTAATCAATTTTAAAGTTTTTCTTTAATTTGCTTGAAATTGAGTGAGCTAAAAACCCATTTTGCGTAAATTTTGATTACGTAAATTTTGATCCAAAATAAAAATTTCAGATCCAATAAAGTGAACAGAAAAAAGTCAAAATTTTACGATAACGAATATTGAATCGGCAATTTTTAATTTTAATCAAAATTTAGGCAGAATAGACTTATTCGATTTCGTGCAAATTAAAAAAAAACTTTAAAATTAGTTAAAAATTAGAACGTCGGCCAAATTTTCCCCTCCACGCAGCCATAAAATTTAAAAAAATTTGCTTTACAAATTGATTTTTTTATTGAAAAAACAGATGTTATGCAAGTCCGTGTTAAATCGCGATATCAAAAATAGATACAGCATAGACCAATATTTATAATCTTCTTATTCTTATTTTAAGATCATCTTAAGTATAAATGTCTTAAGATGTTAATACGGTTAATCTCTAATTGATTCGTGATATCTAAAAACTGTACGTAAGTCTTAAATATACTCTCTAAATCTCGTGGAGTGAAATCTCACTCGAAAAGACGGAAAGTTCAGTCTGTCTTGAACAAAGAGAAAATATAACCATTTTTGTTCAAATTTTCACTCTTTTTAAAATAAGATTTATTCCTCTGGAATGAGATTCACTCCAAAGTGAAATCTCAATCCCTTTTTTGGAGTGTAATATCAGGGTAGATGGAACCTCTCTCCAAAAAAGGAATTGAAATCACTCTTTTGAAATGAATCTCAATCCAGTAAATCTCACTTTAAAAAGAGTGAAAATCCGTGCGTACGTGCGTGCGTGCGTGCGTGCGTGCGTGCGTGCGTGTGTTTGTGTGTTTGTGTGTGAGTATTGTATGTGTATAACGTAACAATTTTTGTTTGTCACTGTTGCGGCCTGCACGCAAAAAAAAGACTTACAAAGGATTCTCGCAAAGTATCAAAATCTAATTTTAATGAAACTTTGTGTACTTGTAGCTTACATAAAAAGATGAATTTAGAAAATATCATTTGTGGCCAAAAAACGGTTTGAAGGGATGAAATTATCTGTTATGTGTTAAGCGAAACTTAGCTTTTTCCGTTATATCGTAAAAAATATTCGAGATATCAAAAAATATTTTATACAAAAATTTTACAAAATTAGCTGTATTCATTTGCGTTAATAATATTTTTAAAAAACAATTATTTTTCAAAATTAAAAAAAAAATTTTTTAATAAATATTCTAAAAAAATATCATTGATATAAATAAATAGAGGCAATTTTATTGTAAAACTTTTGTATAAAACATTTTTTTATATCTTGAACAGTTTTTGAGACATAGCCGAGAAAGCTAAACATCGCTTTATATATGAGGGCTGATTCACTCTTCAAACCGTTTTAGGCAACAACTTTCAAAACTTATTGTGTCGGTCAGACGTACATAAGAAAACATTTTAACAATTTATAAATAATACAAATTCCTATTATCAAACCCTAGTAAAAAAACATGAACACTTTTATTTATTATACTTATCGCTCTTATACATATCGTATGATATAGTGCTTGACTGATATAATTATGTTCCCTTAAGTCTCGTCCGGATGGATATAACTTGTATAGTAGTGCGCCTGCGCACGCTTCGACAACAGTGTTTAAAATACCGCCAAAAATCAAAGCGGATGTCTGGCGCTTCCGCCTCGCGCGCCACAAACCTAGTCCTTCCGTGCCTCGCTCGGCCCATGCCATTTCATTGTTTGTTTTGTTTGCGTGGAGATAATGTATTTCGTTTTCAGACAATTTATCGTATAATTTGGAAGTTTTACGTGAATGTATATTTGATAGATCCTCGTGAAATCGTGAGGCGTCTCAGTTTCACCGCTAGAAGTAACAGATGCGCGAGTTCTTACTCGCACGAATAATCACAAGATCAATCTCGGGATCCTTGTTGCACCTGCACCTTGAGGGAGTGACTTCATTGAGGGATCCGTCGGGAGTCCGTTTCAAGGATCTTCTTGACCCTGCTCTCGAGCTCTGATTCGCTCGAGCCATCCACAGCAGCCTACGCTCCCGCGATTAACTCTTTGAGATTAGATCGTCGGTAGTGGAAATGTCGCAAGTATATGAGAATTCAGCGGCTATCATCAGCGGTCGAGTAGAATGAGCGCGGCTCCTCCTCCCACCAATACGATCGTATGGCATCGAAGAACCGATGGCGTACCAATTCCTCTCGCTGATCACTTTAGCGGTTGAATGGAATCCTTTATGAAAAAGAACTATTGCTGACTACACAAAACTATTACTGATAATCACATAGCAATATTACAAAATCTCACAGAAAATATTATAGGAAATGTTACAAATTATATGTTATTATTATATTATTGAAAGTATTATTATTAGGAATTACAGAGCAATATTAATGATTATTTCAAACCAACTGCCTCAATAATACTGCTGCAACATATTCACTGCCTACACAGTATTGCCAGTAATACATGCACATTTATTGCTGCGTTTAACAGATTTAATAGCTGAGTGAATGCTCGCTGTTATTTATGTACTTTTCTAGATTATATAATCAGATTTTTAAATCTAGAAAAATACATACGCGTAATAGTGAGCGCTCACTCAACTGTTGAGTCTACTGAACACATTTTAATATGAGAAGTTTGTGGAATTTTATCAGAGTGGTGCCAAATAGAATTAATAATACTTCAGTAATTATTTCCAGCACTTCTCTTTTAAATTTGTTGGAAACCATTATTGAAATATATTATAATATAACTGTTTTGTGGCTGTCACCTTGTATGGAAAGCTCGTTCGCCAAGGCGGCATGTAATAACGATGACTCTCTTGATTGTAATAAATTAGATTTTATTATAGAGTTGAATTAAGATTTGTTCGAAGCGCGCGGTAAGCGATGCTCGTAGTAATAATATTGCGATAATTGATGCATTCGGTTCGATGCGTGCACAGGTAATTCGCACTTGGTACGACATTGAGTAATTTCTCGCTACCGTTCGAAAGAATGCGTATTGCGAGCAGTAACGAGACCGGCAAATCTCATCGGAAACGCCGGTAATTCTCGCGCACTGAACGGTCTCGCGGTACGCGTATACTAATCACGTTATGTGACAGAAGGCACGGGTGATACGCGACAAGTCGATTGGTTCGCACTTAATATTCGCGAAGATGCGTTGAGAGCGAAGAGCGATATATGATGTGTATTGATCGGGTTCGGGCGGCGAACTCACGATTATCACAAGGAGCGTGTGCGCGATCGACAGTTTTCGGGATTTGCGCAAGGGGGATCGCCATTTAAAACAAACAGAGTGATTAGCACAGGAGCGAGGTATGCTCGTGTTTTGACGGCTCGATGAGTTATTTGTCTGCTCCGAGAATATGAAAACTAACGATAATTCCGGAACAATAACTTTATATCCGCAATCACTAAAAATATTCCAAAAAGCCTCTTGGTATAATGTATATAATATAAATGAATAAATATTTACATATAATTTTAATACATATAATGTCATTTTAATATACATTCATATACATTACTTTAAATACGAAGCGCTACTATGATCTGAATGTTAAGATATTGAATTATTATATTTATGTATTTATTTAAATGAATTAATTTCAGAAACTATAATTGCCAATATGGTTGTCGGACTTTAACGCAATCAATCTGAAATATTAATAATCCCCCAAATTTCCAAAATTTAATCTTAAAAAAGTGTAATAAATTTATTGCAAAAAATACGTAGGCTGTTGGAAAAGTTTCTGCAAACAATATGAAAAAAACATATACAATTTGGTAAATGGCTTTATTGTTTTTCGAAGTATTCGCCTTTAAGATCAATACATTTTTGCATACGCTCGAACCAATTTTCGAAGCATTTTTTCCACTCTAAGCTGTAACCTCAGATATCAGTGTACGAAATGTTTCAACAGCTGCTTCAAGCGACTCAAATCGCTCACCACACATCTTATTTTTAATGTTCGGGAACAAAAAGAAATCATTAGGTGATAAATCAGATGAATACGGACAATGAGTCATCAATTCGACATTATTACTGGATAAAAAATCAACGTTTGGCAACTGTGTGACAGCTGGCGTTGTCATGATGAAGGATGATGCGATGATTTCGGTTTGTTCTACGCAATTCATTTATGACTTCTGGCAAACAAATTATTGTATATCAATCAGTATTTATAGTCCTTCGATCCTCTAAAACCACGGTTGTTACATGTCCGGTATAACCGAAGAAACAAGCACTCATTTGCAGCACTGTGTGAACGAACAACTTTTGTTGGTTTCGGTTCATTTTGAACTATCCAAACAGTGGATTGTTGTTTATTTTCGGACTCATACGAATAGATCCATGTTTCGTCCCCAATAACGTTGTAGACCAAATTTGACCGACCTCGATTGAATTTCTTGAGCATTTCTTTGCTCCATTTAATACGAGCCTGTTTTTGAGCTTTGGTCAAATTGTGTGGAATCCGACGACTGCAAAGTTTCCGTACACTCAAGTGATCATGCAAAATCGTATGTATTGCTTTCATGTCAATGCCTAAGGATGCCTGAATCTCGCGGCATGTTATATATCGGTCTCGCTCATCATCATCATTTCACGCATAGCATCAACATTAATGGCAACAACAGACGTGGATGGACGACCTTTACGGAATTCATCACTAAGAAAGATACATCCATGCTGGAATTCGGCAAACCATTTATAAACAGTCCTATTGGATGGTGCTTCATCCCCAAAAGCCAAATGAAGTCGATCGATGCATTGTTTCGGAGTTAGATTACATTTGTAATCGTAAAAAATCATTGTCCGAAAATTTTCACGCGAAATTTCCATTTTCTTACAAAATAACTTCTTTTAAAATACTATGCAAACAAAACTAGTTGACTTGGATACAAACTGTCAATTGAATTATAGGTTAAAAACGTCTAATTTTACGGATATAATAGTAACAGAACGTTGGCGCCACTGGAAATTTTAAATTGCAGAAACTTTTCTAGCAGCCTACGTATTGCCTCGGAAGTTAAAAGTCCGACAACCATATCGGCACGCATTTATAATTTCTGAAATTAATTCGTTTAAATAAATATATATAATAGTTCAACATCTTAACATTCAGACCATAGTAGTACTTCGTATTTAAAGTAATATATTTAAACGGTCTTATTTTCAACCTTATTGTACGTACATTTATACAATATATAGTACGTTGCATGCACAACACAATTAATAAATAAACATATATACAATAATACAATAGTTAAATATACACAGTATTGACATAGATTGAGTAATATTAATCACTTCTACTTTCGTCATAAAATGTGTCATTTTACATTTAAGTTCGCACTACTTCACATATAAACTATATAGTAGCTTGAAGAAATTTACTAGTATATCCGTATTACAAATCAAACTGACTAAGACTCCTTATAATTCAAAGAACTGGAAAGGAAATGGGCAGTAGGAGTCAAGCGCAGAAGACGTTGCGCAAATAATATTATATATCTATGAAGTGTAAAACTTCTTTATTCATTAAAACGCGCTTACATGTTTCGGCTCACTTTTGAGCCCTCCTCAGAGACAACAAAAATTAATATACATAAACTGTGAATAAAAATTATCCTATCATGGTGAGCACTCTTCCCTTGAGAATTTAAACGCCAAAAAGAGTGAAATAAAACGAAAAAAGAGAAAAGAAAAATTAACAAAAAAAAAAGAAATAATGGAAATATCGAAATAGAAAATATGAAAAACTAATTTATCAAAAACCTTAAGGGGATGCTGAAGTGACGGCAAAACTTAATCAAGGTCGATATTACAGGTTTTTATTTCCAATATATAAGACGCCCTCTAAGTTAATATGATCAGGAAATTCGATCGATTAATTATCGACATTTTTATTCTGTCCTACATAACCATCTGAGCTCAGGAACGAAAACATGTATTAGGCTCAATGTAAGATTTATTTAATTTTGGAAAATTTTCCAATTTTAGAATTGAGAAAAAAATAAACCGGGATTGAAGTTAATCTTATATTTATGGAATCAAGCTTTAGAAATACAGTTGCATTATATACACATGCAATGTAGGCCGCGTTCCAATATATACCACCAGTACTATACATCTGTAATATACATAAAGTACAGGTTTTATAGTTATATCGATACGAGCCGTAGTAGCACTTTTTTCTTACGTCCAATGCTATTTTAGATTAGAGTAATATATAATATTATCAATAAATGAATACAATATTGTGTGTATGTAACACGTGTCCATATATTAACAATAATACATGTTACATCTTGACTTAAAATGACATTGGTCATAGAAAAAAGTGATACTACGACCAATGTAGACTGCGAGTACTAAAAATATGTAATATACATAACTATAGATTTTCAGTATTGGCAGTGTACATTGACACATGACCGTAATGTTATTTTTTCTTTCAATGTTATTTTAGATCAGGAATATATATTAGCAATACATAGATATATTACCATACACTCGCCAGCCCACGATTAACGTCTCTGGCAGTAAATTAAAAATAGTCTGCCCACGATGAACGCCTCTGACATTGAATCATAATTAGACAAAGCATATTTTATTGTTATAACCATATCACTTGTATGATAAATAAAAGTATTATATTTTCACAAATGACATAAAGATACTAACCTTTCCCATTCTAACTTTATAGGGCGCTTTCCAACAAGAAACACATATCAGTAACCTTTTAATTTTGGCTTTATAGGATACCTTCCAACAAAAGACAGTATGACACGGTGCATCATTAATCTTGTTGTTCACTAATGTACAAGAATGAGATAATCACTGTGATGTACTAAGTAAGTCGCTTGTTAGAAAACACCCATAACCTTCTCTTACCAAAGGCAATTTTTTACTACTATATTTTTTCCATTTGGACACTATATAAATATAAATACACACACACACACACACACACACACACACACACACACACACACACACACACACATATGGGTGTGTGTAGAACACTACTACACTACACTGAATTAACAATACTGTTGCGCGGCAACAGTACTGTGAACGCGAGTCATACTGGTTACAGCTGATTAACTCGTATAATGCCGTTGAGTGTGTTTTCTACGCGTACAGCGTCACGCAAAACGGTATATGTATGCATGTACATATATATACAAAAAAATTTCACTTTTCACGTTTTCACTCTAGGAAAAAAGATACATAATCGATATCATGGTCACGTTATCTTCTTCCTAGCGACTAATTAAGAAAAGGCGTTTATTGTATCTGGATCCACATTATTGCAAAAACTCTCTATTATCTTTGAAGTTTTATTGATACGTCATTTAAGTGCATCCTCCAGGTTTATTCCACTAAAAACAAATACAAATAGATATATGACCAGATATATGACGCGGTAAAGTAAAATTCTATATTACATTCTGGCATTCTATAATTTTATAAAAAATATATTTGGAATAATATGTTTATTAATAATGTTATATGAAAAAAAGGAAAAAACAGGATCGAACATAAGATCTTCAACATTCTGATCTCGCACCTAACGCTCAAGACCACGTTGAGTTCTTGCGGATCACCTCTATGAACGCGGTACATAAAGCGCACAGAAAGTCGTAAGCTATATCTTATTAATTATCATGTTTTAAAATTATTTTTGCTATTATACGTTAATGAGAAAGCTATATAATTAATATAATTTAATAAAAGGAAAATGAAAGAATTTTAAATTACAAACACGGTTGTCAGTTCTCCGTTTTTTTTTTTTGCCAGAAACTTCGGTTTCTTGGACTAATATTCGATAGTCCAGCAGATGTAAAAAGTTTACCAAAATTAGAGATTTTTACGTCTGCTGAAATATCGAATATTAGTTCAAGAAACCGAAGTCTGCCAAAAAAAAACGAAGACCTTGCAACCGTGTTTGTGATTTAAAATTTTTTCATTCTTCATTGTCTCGATAGAGTGAGACAGAGAAAAAACAAAAATGGATAGAAGCTCCGATTGTAATCGGTAAGCCTCCGCGCGAACACGTCGAGCTGGGCTCGTCCAGTGATGCGAATTCTGGGCCACTTGCAGCACGCGATTAGCGCCACCGATCGGCGGCATGGCGCAACCGCTAGCAACACAAGTATGAGCCCGTGTCCGTGTGACTTGGTTAGTTAGAAGCATGCCGACTATATCGCCCTGTCCTTTTTGCACGACGTTCTTATTGCTTGCCTTGTCGGCGCACTGAGAACGAGAGAGAATCATGCTGTCACTCAAGCAAGCGTCGAGCCGATCGAGCGACCGAAATATGTTTTCTCGGCTCTCGTCTTGGGAGTCTCGGCGTCAGGCCAGGCGTATATCAAGAGACATGGGGGCATGAGAACGTTCTAGATTACATATAAATTTTAATAAATTGTAATAATCATATACCTCTCCTATTAATCCAGAATATTATAAATCGTATCAAAACGCAATAGTTGACGAGAGATTAATTGTTTATGATTTTCCATTCGTGTTATGTACCATGGACATAAATTCGATCCGCAAGAAATTGACGTAGTCAGGCGCGTAAGGTGTGAGATCGGAAACAAGTACTATAATTAGTAGTAAACATATATATTAGGTCAAATATTTATTATATTATATTATATTTTTATATAATTATATTATATTATATTATATTATATTTTTGAAATTATTCGTATGTGTAATTTTTAAGCAATAGTTGTAAGAAAAAAAATCGATTCGTTTTTCAATAAGCAAATACAAAATTATTTTAAAATTACACAACATATGAAGGCTTTCAATTGTGCATTACAAAATTATATTGGTATCATCTTTATTATAGTATACGTAGGCTGTTGGAAAAGTTTCTGCAAACAATATGACAAAAAACATACAAGTACAATTCGGTAAATGGCTTTATTGTTTTTCGAAGTATTTGCCCTTAAGATCGATACATTTTTGTATACGCTCGAACCAATTTTCGAAGCATTTTTTCCACTCTAAGGCTGTAACCTCAGATATCAGTGTACGAAATGTTTCAACAGCTGCTTCAAGCGACTCAAATCGCTCACCACGCATCTTATTTTTAATGTTTGGGAACAAAAAGAAATCATTAGGTGATAGATCAGGTGAATACGGACAATGAGTCATCAATTCGACATTATTACTCGATAAAAAATCAACGGTTTGACGTGCTGTGTGACTTCCAGTGGCGCCAACGTTCTGCTACTATCATATCCGTAAAATTATACGTTTTTAATCTATAATTCTATTGGCAGTTTGTACCCAAGCGAACTAGTTTTATTTGCATAGTATTTTAAAAAAAGTTATTTTGTAAGAAAATGGAAATTTCGCGTAAAAATTTTCGGGCAATGATTTTTTACGATTATAAGTGTAATCTAAAAAAAATCCGAAACAATGCATCGATCGACTTCATTTAGCTTTTGGGGATGAAGCATCATCCCCATTAGGGCATCATCCATTAGGACTGTTTATAATTGGTTTGCCGAATTCCAGCGTGGACGTACCTTTCTTAGTGATGAATTCCATGAAGGTCGTCCATCCGCGTCTGTTGTTGCCACTAATGTTGATGCTGTGCGTGAAATGATTGAGCGAGACCAGCATATAACATACCGCGAGATTCAGGCATCCTTAGGCATTGACATGAAAGCAATACATACGATTTTGCATGATCACTTGAGCGTACGGAAACTTTGCAATCATTGGATCCCACAATTTGACCGAAGCTCAAAAACAGGCTCGTGTTAAATGGAGCAAAGAAATGCTCAAGAAATTCAACCGAGGTCGGTCAAATTTGGTCTACAACATCGTTACTGGGGACGAAACATGGATCTATTTGTATGAGCCTGAAAGTAAACGACAATCTACTGTTTGGGTATTTCAAAATGAACTGAAACCAACAAAAGTTGTTCGTTTACGCAGTGCTGCCAAGCAAATGATTGCTTGTTTCTTCGGTTATACCGGACATGTAACAACCATGGCTTTAGGGGATCGAAAGACTGTAAATACTGATTGGTATGCAACAATTTGTTTGCCAGAAGTCATAAATGAATTGCGTAAAGTAAAACAAACCGAAATCGTCGCATCATCCTTCATCATGACAACACCAGCTGTCACACAGCACGTCAAACCGTTGATTTTTTGTCCAGTAATAATGTTGAATTGATGACTCATTATCCGTATTCATCTGATTTATCACCTAATGATTTCTTTTTGTTCCCAAACATTAAAAATAAGATGCGTGGTGAGCGATTTGAGTCGCCTGAAACTGTTGAAACATTTCGTACACTGATATCTGAGGTTACAACCTTAGAGTGGAAAAAATGCTTCGAAAATTGGTTCAAGCGTATACAAAAATGTATCGATCTTAAAGGCAAATACTTCGAAAAACAATAAAGCCATTTACCGAATTGTATATGTTTTTTTTTCATATTGTTTGTAGAAACTTTTCTAACAGCCTATGCATTATAAATTTCGTATTCTGAATGTTGTTCACAACACGTTCCGTTTCAACTGGACTTAAAACGTTCGTAATAATAATTGTACATTTTTTACGATTTATTTTCATGCTCTGTAATACATTAGGATCCGTTCCAATATATTGGAACATACTAAGAATCTCATTTGCAGTTGTATGAGCAATATTTTTTTCTGCGATTAATGTGGCAAATCTTATTTCTGCTTCTTTTATACGCTCCTCGAATAACAAAAGCGATTCATTATTTTGTACATTTAAATTTTCATTCGATTCATTTGTTTTATTAAAAAAACTTTTACATTTGTTTACATGTGTTTCGGATTCTGCGTCACGATAGATATGAGATAAATGAGCAGTAAGATACTTGTCACAGATTGAATAATAAAATAAGTTTTCATCATGTGGCGCTTCACGTAACCAACATTTGAACTGCTCAAAACCAAATATAACCATTTCTTTTTTAATGTTGATGTATTGTTACATCACATTTTTTAATTGAAATATCGTTAATAGATAATAAATGAATAGAATTATCGTCATTAATGTACTTTTTTCAAGATTATTTTTATGACACTTAGAATTCGCATGTCTCGAAACATGTATTGAATCGCATGAATAATTTTTATTGCACACATTGCAGTAATACATACTGCTATCGGATACTTTACGTATCCAAGATTTATATCTTTGTCTATAAGCCAAGCTTCTGAAAAACTTCGCTTACGTTTTTTAGTTAACTCGTCACACATGTCTCTATATAGCTGTTAACTAAATATTGTATATAAAAAAGTGTTGTATAAATATGTGAATATACGAGGGTGGTCCCAGAAGTACCCGACCTAACAAAGAAAACACAAAAAATTTGGGAAAAAATATCTTTATTTCTCAACATAGTCTCCTTTTAGCTCGATACACTTTTCCCAGCGATGTTCAATAGCTTCGATGGCCTGTTTATAGTAAGAACCGTTGAACTCCTCAAAATAGCCATTAACCGCAGACTCAACCTCTTCATTGTTGGTAAATCTTCTACCACCGAGCCATTTTTTCAAGTTTGGAAAGAGAAAATAATCCGAGGGGGCTAAATCTGACGAATGGGGAAGCAATTCGAACTTTAACTCAGCATCCTCTCGACGCTGCTTTTGTTCGATTGTGAGCAAGCGCGGCACCCACCTTGCGCACAGCTTTCTCATCTCTAAATTTTCAGCCAATATGCGATGTACAGCACTTTTTGAAATGTTTACCATGTCTGCTAGCTCGCGCACTTTCAATCGACGGTCACCCAATACCATTTTGTGGATTTTCTTCACCATTTCTGGAATGGCCACCTCACTTGGTCGACCACTGCGATGTTCGTTTTCGCAGCTCGTACAGCCTCGTTTAAACTCTGCCACCCAATATTTTACTGTTGTAAACGAAGGAGCAGACTCCTCCAGAGTAGAATCCAGCTCGGTTTTGATATTGGTTGGGCTAAGACCTTTCAAATGAAAGTATTGTATCACATAACGATGACCAATTTTTTCCATCTTTGCAAATCCACCGAGATCGTCCACTATTGATGACTGCCAAACAAATACTGAAGAACGTAGCGTCTTCAAACTTCATAGTTAAGCTTTAGAAAGTTGGTGCTTTCCCTTACAATGATTTTTTTTATACAACAACCGCCATCTGTACGTCAGGTTGGGTACTTCTGGGATCACCCTCGTATATGTCTTTGTGACACCTCGATGTCCTCCTGTAGGTTGACAATGCAGTTCTCCGATTATCGTAGGTCGAAGATTTTTAGGAGGGTATTTAACTAATCCATTGCATATAATTAATTTAGTTGTTGAATCCACAAAGACTAATTGCAATGCGGTTTTGATATTGCTCCATGGCACATTATTAACATAATCGATTTTAGCAATGCTGACAGTTTCAATTCAAGTTCTTAGTGACAGACCGTAAATCTTTTATTACAGCGGAAATCTGGATCATGTCGGTCCCTCACGGTCCCCTTCGCTGATAGGCAAGGCTAAATGATAGTGTTTTTTGTATTTTACGACTTTGGTTTTACCTAAAACAAGATCTCTCAAGTGAGGGACCTCGTTTCTTTCAAATAGTTTGTGTGAACCTGAGTCCAACGGTCTCCCATTGGTGTCGACGAAATATGCAATGTTATCCTTCCGCAAAAATAATAGTTCGCGAGAATCGAGAATACCGTTTTTAATTATTTGATCATTAACAACAATAGGTCTTGTTTTTCCTTTTAACTTCTGAATTTTATGTTTTTCCTCAAACTCTTCCTTTTCTTGATTTTCCTCTTCATTGTCGCTTTCTGTATCGCCTTTTCCGTCCGATGAGTCATTTCTGTTTTCTATTCTTTCAGTTTCATTCTCCTGTTGTGGGAAATCTCTGGGTAGCTTATCTTGCTGGGCATCTATTTGGCTTCGAGTCAGCCTGGCTTCGAGTTTTATTACTTCGAAGGGTATCGCACCCTGTAGCCTTTTTCATAGCTTGTGGCTTTTGTGATTCTTCTGTCTCCTTCTGTGTAAGAGGTGTTGAATTCGTTCCTTCTTCAGGTCTAGTAATCGTCTAGTAATAAGTTTTCGAGTGGTTTGTCATCTGCCAAATATAATTTAAAATCCTCATCCTCTTCGTTCTCTTCATTGGATTCCTCTAGCATTTTATAAATTATTTCTACATCTTGTAGATCGTTAGAGTTTAAAGGCTTGAGGCGGTTAATTACATTGCAGTTTGCTTCTTCAAGGATTTCGTAACAAGGCATCGGCGTTTAATTAGTCTTACCTGCTTTGTATACTACATCGTAATCATATTCGACTAACTTTAATCTCCATCGCAGTATTCGCATGTTTGCGTCCTGTGCATTTTTAAACCAGAGGAGAGGTTTGTGATCTGTAACTAAATTTCCGTCCATATAAATAGGGTCTAAAATGCTTGACACAATACACTATGGCTAAAGCTTCCTTCTCGTAAGTATCGTATTTTGTTTCATTTTCGGTTAGAGTTCGCGAAGTATATGCTATCGGTCGATCTTTGTTTATCTCTCCTTGTGATAGGATGCCTCCAATTGCTATTCCGGAAGTGTCAGTAGTTAATACAAAAGGCTTGGAAAAGTCGAGATTGTAAGACAGATTCTTCGCACAATTTCTCCTTTAATGTTTGGAAGGAGTCCTCTTGATCCATCGTCCATTCAAATTTAGTGTCATTTTTTAACAAATTGGTTTGGTTAATTTCGAAACGTTTGGTATGAATCTTCGGTAATACCCAGCTAATCCAAGAAATTGTTTAATGTTTTTCTGCGTTTTAGGTCTTGGGGAAATTGCCTTACAGCTTCTAATTTCTTGGGAGTTTAACGCCATCTTTACTAATTACATGCTCTAAATAAGTGACTTCAGTTTTTAAAAATTTGCATTTGTCGGGCTGCAATTTTAAATCAGCTTTACGTAACCGTTCTATCAACAATTTATACTTTCTTTCATGAGCTTCTAACGAGGCTGCGTAGATGACAATGTCCATATACACAAATAATTCTTCGCCTTGCAATCCTGATAATACTAAATCCATTAACCGTTGAAAGATAGCGGGTGCATTTTTTAATCCGAAAGGCATTCGGTCAAATTCATAATGACCAAAAGGAGTTGTAAATGCAGTTTTACGACTATCTGCAGGATCCATTTTTATTTGGTGAAATCCGGATGCTAAGTCGCATACCGAGAAATATTGTGCTCCGCCTAATTGATCCAAGATGTCGATAATGTTAGGTAACGGGTATACGTCTCCGATAGTTTTTTCGTTTAAAGCTCGAAAATCTAATATCATTCTCCATTGTATGTTTCCCTTCGAATCTTTCTTTTTGGTAACTATCCATATAGGCGTATTATATGATGACTCAGAAAGTTTTACGATGCCTCCTTCTAACAGTTCTTCTACCTGTCTGTTTATTTCTTCTTTATGGACTTGTGGGAATCTATATTGTCGTGTATTTATAAATCGATCATCCGTTGTAGATATTTAGTGTTGTAATATACAATATTTGTTGCTGACAGCTTCTCTCCAGGGATGTGAAATCTGTTCTGGCTGTCGGTTCTAAGTTTTGTTATACTTATTTTTTCCTGATAACTTAAATGCTCTAAACGCAACAATCCTGTAATTTCCGTGAATCTATCCTTCTTGATTTCTTCCGATACTACTAAGCATTTGCGTGAAATACTTTCCGTAGATTTGTTTCCTGTTCTGTTCCTTCCTTATATTTTGACTAGCGTTTGCGCATGAATTTGTCTATCATTTCCTGAGATTGATTTTGTGTTGAAGCTAGGATTTTAGAAGATGGTTTGTTTCTCTTGGAATTACGAACATTCATATGAGGATTATATGATTGCATTCTTTCTAGAAGTTCATCGATAGTAACATGAGAGGTCATTTTGACGATTATCATTTTTTGCAGGCGTTCCAACCCTTGGTAAAAAAAATTTTTTTAGAGTGGAGCTTTTTTCTTTTGGCTCCCTTTGATAGAATTGAGTCACGTTGCATAGCGAGATTTGGTTATTTACCTCTTTGCAATCAACAGGAGTGAAATTTAACAGGGAAGCCTGGAAATTTTTCTCTGTAATTCCAGAATTATTTATTATAATTCTTTAGGGTTTGATAACTTCCCTCTCCATAATTTTCTGAATTATTTGAATTTTCAGGAGAGGTTTGGTAACTTCCCCCTCCAAAACTTTCTAGATTATTTAAATTTTCAGGAGAGGTTTGGTAACTTCTCTCTCCATAATTTTCTGAATTATTTAAATTTTCAGGAGAAGTTTGGTAACTTCCCTCTCCAAGGATGTTAGATTCTAGGATTTCGGGCTTGGAGGGAATATGGAAATTTTTCCCTCGAGGAATACCTGAAATAGAATTTTTTCTTGATTCTTTAATTCCTCTCATTAATTTATTCTCATTAAATGTCTGAAATTTTTCATTTATTTTTCTATTATTCTTGTCTCCTGTCATAATGACTACGTTTTCGTTTGTAATTCCGTTATCATGGTCATTTGAGCTAATGTCGTTACTAAAGCCCTCGACAAATGAACTTGGATATCCCTTGAGTGGGACAAACTTGCGTATTTGCGATTTCTTTTTGATTATCATGCATTTCAGTGCTTGAGCTATCGTTGTCAAATAATTCATTCAAAGGTTTGAGGCGCAAGGTTGGTACTTGTACCAACAACAACAAGGTTGGTACTCAACTTGTACCTCAACTTCTTCGTCTAGCGTGCTTATGATGTTTAAATATGCTTTTCCCAAAACATTTTCTACTCGTATCTCCCAAGTAAATTCCATGAGTTAATTTTAACTTCGGTACATATCCTATTTTTATCTCCGGATTTCCTATTCTTACATAAAATAAAGATTCTAATCGTGGTGGTGCAATGATGATCTCTAGTGAGAAGAAAGGTATGTTAATTCCTGATACATCTAAATATCACTTCGCAGTAACAATCTTCGAGGAAGTCTGTTTGAAAAAATCATTACCTAATATTCCGAATTGTGAGATTGGGAAATTACTCGCTACGATATGAAAAGTAATCTTTTCTTTAAAGAGAGGTAAAATTATTTCTCCTAATGTATAAACGGGGTATTCGTTTATCCCATTTAATTTCAAAATGTTGTTATAATTGATAATACTGTCCGTAGGTACAAAGTTTTCCTTGATTATGTTCGGCCCAGAATCGATATCTAATATGAAGGCTATGTGGCGTTGACTCGCAAAAGTTTACCTGAACGGTGGGCACGCGACTATGCTTATCGAGGGTCACAGTTACGGGACGTATTTCTACCGGGTTTTTGCTTATTGGCCCTTTTTTGATGTCGACGGATGTAAGACTCGCTCGGACTCCTGTGCTACACCCGACTCCAAGGGGTCTCCGGAGTTTCCCTGTTCATTTATCTTTCTTCGATTATTGCTTGCGATTCTTAATTCACAACTTTCGAGGAGATGCCCTTGCCCTTTACAGTATCGACAGAATAGTGAATCTGAGGATGTTGCATTTTGCCTTATCTTAGATCGACAATCTTTAGCATTATGCCCAAAATTATTACAGATTTGACAGATAATTTTTATTTTATTATGTTGCTTATTCTGTTCTTTCCAACAGTTATTAGCTGAATGACCTAGCTTGTCACACCACTGACAGATTACAGAGGTTTTATTCTGATTACTGTTATTATTAGTTCGACAGCTTTTAGCGTTATGTCCTGCTTTAGAACGTATTTGACAAATGACATTATTTCCTTGTAAAACGTTAACGGATTGTCGTGCTTGAAGGTCGCGAAGTAGACATTTGTCAGCGCTGTGTCCGCGTTTCCTACAGATTTGACATATTAAAATTTCTGTTCCAAAATTAATCAGTTTTCTACAATTTGAAGCTGAATGTCCTTCTTTATAACAAATCTGACAGGTTTCTCGTAATTTATTCATATTTAGTGCTTTATTCGATGTACTTTCTTGATTTTGTCGTAAATCTGTCATTGAAAGGAGTTCTCTTTCTATTCGTAACGCATCGGCTAACCATTTCTTGAACACCTAAATTCCTTATTATTCTTTGCTCAATTTCTGGTTTTAATCTTCTAATAAAACACTTACACATATCTTTTTCTAAAGATGCCTTAATACTTTGATCAGAAATGGCATTTCCCGAAATTTTATGGGCTTCCATTATTTGTTTTCCCAAGAATTTTACACGATTCGCGTATGTGATTACATCCTCTTTATTCCTTTGATAATACGGCCTAACTCGCCTTGCAATTGATATATATTTTTCGAAGCGCCATAAATTTGTTTTAAATATTTCGTTAATTGTGCTACACTATTAAAATCCTGATCTTGTATAGTACGACGCGTTTCGTCCGCAATTCTTGTTCTTACGATTTTCGTAAATTGCGATTCAGCTTCATCCGATAACATGGATTTCGCTTCCTCGCATCCTTCAATAAAGTAATTTAAAGAGATGTTTTTGCCGTCGAAAAAAAGTACGGCTTCGTATTTTAAAGTAGCGAATAGATTTTGATGTCATTGTTCCGTCAACTGATATACAATATGTTTAGTCTCAGACGTAATTCTGAATTCGCGCGCGGGTTGAGTGGTTATGTCTTCCGACTCGGCGGAGCCGTCAAACACAAAAGTTTTAGAATTATCTAAAATTTCTGATTCGTTCAAAGAGAATCCCGCCGTTTCAGAGTTAGATTCGGAAGATTTGAGGGGAGTAGAGGCGTGTAATATGTTTTGTTGACTCGACTTTAACTTATTTAAATTTTCTATGGCTGTTTTATAAAGGCTTTCCATTTCAGATTTATTGCCAGATTTTCTCGTATTCATTTCCATCTCCTAAGATTGCACTTTTATTCCGGACGAACCCCCAAAATTCATTGGTTACGTCGAAACCCTTAAAACGAGGTTAAAGAGATAAGAAAGGAAAATGGAGGGAGAGGGTGTGGAAGGATAGCTAGACTCAATCTCACAGGTATACGCAGAGAGACGAACACCTGTGAGTCGTACGCATCTTTTCGGTCTCGGAATGCGGGTCCCGAAAGGACGCTATGACACCTGTTCCTGAGGGACGGTGCGAACGTCGATCCTATTTTTTGGGCCAAGGAACTTAATCCTTTTGACTCGGGACTGGACCTCCTGCGATCTTAAGAATTAGAGGGAGGAATGAAGCGAGAGGTAACAAAAAAAGAGTGGAAAGCCAGCGGTCTTCTATTATAATTAATTAATTTTTATTATGCTTACAGGTATTATTACATTAAGTGATTAGATGAACATATCGCAATTTTGTGTGTGTATGTGTGTGTGTGTGTATGTGTATGTGCGTGCGTGCGTGCGTGCGTGCGTGCGTGTTTGTGTGTGTGTGTGTGTGTGTGAGGAGAGACAGGGAAGAAGGAGGATAGGCGTTACTGGGGGGTAATTATAATGAACAATAATTTTCGATATTAGAGAGTTTTTGCAATACGGTTTATCTAGATACAGTGAACGTTAAGGGTTGATCAAGTAACTTTTTCTCTAAAACGAAAACTGAAAAGTAAAAAATTTTATGTATGTATACATGTATTGGGTGGTCCGGAAAGTCCGTGCGGATTTTTTCATTGATTTTTCAAAAGTTTTTTTATTTGTTGCGAAATTTTCGTTACGATTATATCATTCGCTAGAGCAAAGTTTCAGCTTTAAGAATCTGTTTTTTAAATTGCGATATGATGATTTTTATCGGAGTTATGAGCAATCGAAATCAGAATGCTTCTTTACTTAACTCGCGAATAACTCAGAAACAAAAAATTATAGGAACATTTTTAAAAAATGATTTTGTAGGGAAAGCTTTAAGTTTTCACGATGGGTAGTCGAAAATTTTCGTAAATTTTTTTTGGGCACGTGAGAGACCCCCAAAGTGAAAAGAAAATTTTTTATCTTTTTCAGCTCGTAATTTTTGGTATGTAAAAATTATCAAACTCATATAAACTTAAAAAATGTGATAAGCTTTTAAAAGTAGAGATTTCAAGCTTTAAAACCCTTTTTTTAAATTTAAATTTCGTTCATTTTTGACGAAGGTATCGTATATACAATTTTTCATTGTAAAATCCGCACGGACTTTCCGGACCACCCAATATATATACACACATACATACAAAAAATTTTCAATTTTCATGTTTTCGCCGTAAGGAAAAGATACATAATTGATACCACTCGATACCACAATCTCACGTTATCTTCTTCTTAGCGACTATTTAAAAAAAGGATAAAACGTGACATTAGCGTTCACCATATTTGCATCCACGTTATTAAACAAACTCTATTATTTTGGCAACTCTATTATTGGTGCGTCTTTTAAGTACATTTTCTGGGTTTATTCTAAAAAATAATACAAACTGATGATTGAATATATGACGCGTAAAGTAAAATTCTATATTAAAATAATAAAATTGAAAATCTTAATCGGACTCTCACTACTTAAAATAATAACAATACCAATTTATAAGGCTAATAACAGTCGACACAGGACGAGATGCGTAATTTTAATGTGGAATGATAACTTAACTCTAATAACTCCGATGTCTTCTTTATTCAACATGTCTTCTTTATTCACATGTTGAACATGGAATTACACATTACGGAGTTATATATTTCAAATATTAATTGGAATAAAGTGAGGTGTATTAGATATTATTATGATGCATACTTCTACGAAATATGAAACATTAAAATTTGTGAGTGTGAAAGTATCCACTCTTGGCCAATATGTACGTCTTTTAAGTATGTTATATGAAATTAAATTTAACAATTAAAGGATTACACTATCTTTAATCTAAAATTCTAAATTACTTTGGGAAATATTTTTCTTTTTTTTTTTGGAACAACAATGGAAATAAAACAAAGTTTGTTTTAAAGCATTTGCAGTATAATTCTTTGGGGATAAAAATCTTATATTTATTATTATTTTTTTTTTAACACATGTGTGACAGTGGTGCCGTTTCACTAATTGCACTGTTGTCAAATCAATGTTGCGGGGATCACTCGGTTGGAATAGGTACAAGAAACGAAATATTCTTTTTTTTTTATATTTACTAAAGCAATGCTAAGATAATGCTAATAGATACTTCCAAATATTGATTTTTATGAAAATAATGAATATTTGAAAAAAAAAATTTTATGACTAAAAATGAGACTTTTCTCAAATATTTTTCATTTTCATATAAATCTCGAGGTATTTTTCTTGAAGCTTCCACGGGTGCTTTCTGTATAAACATTATGTGTTTCGCGGGTTTCCTCTATGTCCAGATCTATTCTTAGAATGCTAACGTTTCATGTGAACCTTGCAATCCACTTCATCAGGTTCACAAAACGTTGGCAAGAATGGATCTGGAGAAAACCCGCGAAACGCATAATCTTTATATCTCGAAGTATTTGTATGTACCTCGTTAGTAAATATTATGTGAAAAAAAATATTTCGTTTTTATTGCAATATTGATTGGGAAATGTTAAAAATTTATTTACATTTTCCAATCAATAAATTTTCTACTAACATACACACACAACACGCGCGCGCACACGCACGCACACGCACACGCACACGCACGCACACGTACGCACAGGCACATGCACGCACACGCACACGCATACACATAATCACATGCACACACGCGCGGTCTCGATGTTTATTAATAAATCGATTTTTTAATATTTTTTAACTTTATTTTTAGTTATAATAATTGTAATAATAATAAAAATGCTGTGTAATATTTCCGGGACCAGTAGTGACAGTGGTGTTGCGATTTTCTCCTCCACGGCCTCTTCTGCGGCCTTCTTCGCGGCCTCCTCCTCAGTTTGCTCTTCGTCTCTAGTAAGGGACTATGCCCCTTCGTGCATACTATGATGTACGGGAGCGGCCATGTCCTCGTCTATTTCGAACTAAAAATTAAATTTATAGATAATTTTTAAAATGTTTATTATATGTATTTTATATGTATTTATTATTATATGTATTTTATATATACTTGATATTCCAAACTTTTTGATACACCGCTTATGAGTAGATGGAGCAGACTAAACTGAATGGGAAAGTTCTCTACTATTTTGCAATTTTTACAATTTTTTTTAATTATCTAATGAAGAAACTCTAAAATCAATGCATAAAATAACTTTAAGATATCTTTTGGAATTCTTTAAGAAATATCTTTAAGTTATTTCATTTAAAAAACTCTGAAAAATATCTACAAGTTGATTTATGAGTCGATATACCCCTTTGTTAGACTATCTTTAGAAATTAATATCTTGTTAATTATTATGAAAAGTGGTAGACGACTTGGTAACTCGGTTTAGTCCGATTTATTTGCCCATAAGCGGTATGTAAAAAAATTTATACATATTTTATACAGTGTTTTTCATTTTTATTGACTCAAGTAAATATCTTAAAAATATATAAGATACAAAATAATGTTTCAGATGGAGTTTCTAGATGGAAGCGCTAAAAAAGATATGAAATCTCTATTTTTTTTAAATAAAATTATTCATGAAAATGATTCTTTTTACACAGTATGATTCTTCTAATAATTCTAATAACGTAAATTTCACGACTCAGTTACATCTTTGTGCTTGGGCCCTTAATTGGTAAAGAAAACATATATCTTGTTTATAGCAAAATGTTATGCGTTTTACAACATACAACTATATATCTTTTTAAAAGTAACATTGTCTTTTCTTTATACAATTGATTCATTTCATTATTTTGTACATTAAAGTATTAAAATATGATGAAAAATTAAATTAAAATAGTTTATTAGATATTTTATATTTAATATGCAAATATGTGCCACACTAAGATATAGAATATCTTATACTCATCCTGTACGTGTATAATATGTTATACACATAGGAAATAATATCTATTGGCCGCTCTCACATCTGCTGCTGTTGCTGCTGCTGCTGCTCTTTCAGTTTGTGCTGCAATTGCTGGATTTATTGAGATTGCATTTGCAATCTCGATTCCAGCTGCTGCAATTGCAGCACCATCTGTGGCAGCGATGACCCTCGTTGTCTTTTTTTTCCTAATAAAATAGATAAATATTATGCGCATGATGTATCGTTGTATTCTTTATTAATTGATAAACAAAAAGAATAAATGATACATCATGCGTTTCATGCGTAACTTGAAACGTATCCTAATACTTTATTTAGATTGATACTGTAGATTGATACCGAATTTTAATATGCTTCATATTTATGCTATATATGCGATAATAAATTTGCAGCAGGAATTTTATTATTCCAAAAAATATGTAATTCAAGATGTCTCATTTGTAATGATTACATCAAATACGTCTTGAACAGTACATTTTAGGACTAAATGTTTCAGACAAAAGTTTAATAATTTCAAGGGAGAGACATAAAAAGGTACTATTAGTTTCATCTTAGGTGATGTTGTTAAGGACAAGATAACATCACTTTCATTATTTTAAATGCAACTCCTCCATTTTTTATTCATATTTCCGTAGCTTACCCCTCGAAAGCTTTTTAAAACATTACATACAATTTTTTTTTTAAATAAGAATGAAAATAAGAGGAACAACCTGCATGGCACTTCTTTATGTCCCCGTTGAACTTATAAAACTTATGTCTGAAACATTTTTGTCTACAATGCACTGTCCAAGAGACTTGTACTTATTTATATGTATAATAATAATAATAATAATAATGTACCCTATCTATGGTATATTGTATAGTATTATTATTGCACTTTTAATATCAGTATTATATATGTATACAATATATAATTACCAGGTTAATACTAATATTTCCAGGATATGCCTGATAGTTCAAAAAGAGATTATTATAAATTATTTAAGTTAAGCCTTTTATATTAATGTGCCCACATAAATTATAATACGAGGTCTGGCTATTAAATAACGAGACTGCGCGCGCAGAAGGCGTCCTAGAGGGGTAGGGTGAGAAACGAATGCAGCATTGGATAGCTGGAAGTGTCTACTATTCCAGTACGAAAACACGTTTTTGTCGCAGTAGTAGTATTTTTTCCATAGAGGTTAGAAACGAACTTGTTTTTTTCTCGTGCCGATAACAATGTGTGACGAAAAATACGAGCAACGGATCAATGTGAAATTTCTCGTTAAATTAAAAAAAACTCCGACTGAGTGCTATAAGTTGTTGAAAGAGGCCTATGGTGAGAATTCTCTATCTCGTGCGCGTGTTTTCGAATGGTATAAACGGTTTTCTGAAGGCCGAGAGAGCACCGAAGATGACCAACGTCCAGGTCGACCTGTCTCTGTTTCAACTCCGCAAACAGTGACCAAAATCAATGAAATTGTGCGCGGAGATCGTCGTATGAGCATTCGGATGATTGCTGAGACTGTAAACGCCGATAAAGAAACTGTCAGAAAAATTTTACATGACGAATTAAACATGAAGAAAGTCTGTGCGAAGTTGGTCCCAAAAAATTTGACCCCTGACCAAAAGCTCGTCCGTCAACAGATCTGCTCAGATTTTCTTGAGAGGTTAGATGAAGAGCCTGAATTGATGGAAAACATCATCACTTGCGATGAAACCTGGATATTCCAATACGATGTTGAAACTAAGCGGCAATCCATGCACTGGAAAACTCCTGCATCGCCAAGAATGAAAAAAGCAAGGATGTCGAAATCAAAATTTAAAGCCATGCTAATCGTTTTTTTCGACATCAACGGCATCGTGATGACTGAATGGGTTCCAGAGGGTCAAACTGTAAACCAAACTTACTATTTGACAGTTTTAGCAACACTGAGAGAGTGAGTTCGTAAGAAACGGCCGGAGTTGTGGAAAAATAAGTCGTGGATCTTACACCAGGACAACGCACCTGCCCATAACGCGCTGTCTGTGAAGCGTTATTTAGCCGCTAGAGGCACTCCAGTGCTCGAACACGCGCCGTACTCGCCTGATTTAGCACCCTGTGACTTTTTTCTGTTTCCGAAGATCAAGTCTGCCTTAAAAGGAACCCGGTTCGAGTCGATGGAAAAGGTGAAGCGAAAATCGGCGGAGCTCCTAAATGCTCTTACAAAAGAAGACTTCCAGCATTGCTTTGACCAATGGAAAAAACGAATGGAACGGTGTGTGGCGAGGGGAGGGGAGTACATTGAAGGGGAGCATTCAATTGTAGAATAATTTTTAAAATAAAACTCTTTTTCATAAGCAGTCTCGTTATTTAATAGCCAGACCTCGTACTGATCATTTTTTATGACATTTTAAAATAACTTTTTTTTTAATAGAAAGTTAAGTCGAAAACTATAGGACTTATTATTCTTTAAGTTTTTATAATTATTTAGAAAAAAATCTTTCAAGAAAACTCAGTGATGCCACAATGCACAAAGTTGAGTGTATGAATTTTGTATAAACCTTCAATGTAAGTGTCGATAGTTGCGATCGTAAAAAGTGGGTTAAAAGTGTCATGATACCTAAGATTTCATTAAAATTATATATTTGTAGAAATTTACGGAAAATCCCAGCCATCTAGTAACCCTAATTATAGTATACCGATTTTTATTTATGCCAATACCCTAACAGCACAGAACAGGGGATGTCCTGAGGATGTCTAAAGGACGTCCATGTGACTTTTGAACATCCTTAGGATATATCCCGGATAAAGTGTGTTATTAGAGTATTTGTAATAAACAGTACAGACTTATTATTGATAAAATAATACATTGTTTGCACTCACCTTCCATCGCATCGTCTTCTCGTTTGCTCCGTGAAGTCTGTGCAGCTCTTCCACGCGGAGTATGCGTGTATATATGGAACGCATTCGCGAACTGATAAATGAGCATCGAAGTTTTTTCTCAACGATGCGCTATATTTTTGTTTATTCCTGCTCGCATTGTCGCAAGCGATCCACATCATTTTCAATATTATTTGATATTGAAGGTAAGGTGAAATTTTACATACATATACACATACATACGAGGGTGGTCCCAGAAGTACCCAACCTGACGTACAGATGGCGGTTGTTGTATTAAAAAAATCACTGTAGGGGAAAACACCAACTTTCTAAAGCTTAACTATGAAGTTTGAAGACGCTACGTTGTTCAGTATTTATTTGGCAGCCATCAATAGTGGACGTTCTCGGTGAATTTGCAAAGATGGAAAAAATTAGTCATCGTTATGTGATACAATACTTTCATTTGAAAGGTCTTAGCCCAACCAATATCAAAGCCGAGCTGGATTCTACTCTGGAGGAGTCTGCTCCTTCGTTTACAACAGTAAAATATTGGGTGATAGAGTTTAAACGAGGCCGTACGAGCTGCGAAGACGAACATCGCAGTGGTCGACCAAGTGAGGTGGCCATTCCAGAAATGGTGAAGAAAATCCACAAAATGGTATTGGGTGACCGTCGATTGAAAGTGCGCGAGCTAGCAGACATGGTAAACATTTCAAAAAGTGCTGTACATCGCATATTGGCTGAAAATTTGGAGATGAGAAAGCTGTGCGTAAGGTGGGTGCCGCGCTTGCTCACAATCGAACAAAAGCAGCGTCGAGAGGATGTTTCAATCGAGTGTTTCGCAGCAACAAAGCCGAATTTTTGCGCCGATTCATAACCATGGATGAAACATAGGTCCACCACTTCACACCTGAAACGAAGGAACAGTCGAAACAATGAACTGAAAAGGGGGAATCGGCTCCGAAGAAAGCAAAAACAGGCAGGCAAGGTCATGGCGTCAGTTTTCTGGGATGCGCGTGGCATAATTTTCATTGATTACCTTCAGAAAGGAAGAACAATCAATGACGAGTATTATGCGAACTTATTGCAGCGTTTGATGATGAAATCAAGGGAAAATGGCCACATTTGGCGAAAAAGAAAGTGTTGTTTCATCAAGACAATGCACCAGTTCACAGATCCATTATCGCGATGGCCAAAATCAATGAGTTAAAGTTCGAATTGCTTCCCCACGCACCCTATTCGCCAGATTTAGCCCCCTCAGATTATTTTCTCTTTCCAAATTTGAAAAAATGGCTCGGTGGTAAAAGATTTACCAACAATGAAGAGGTGGAGTCTGCGGTTAATGGCTATTTTAAGGAGTTCAACGGTTCTTACTATAAACAGGCCATCGAAGCTATTGAACATCGCTGGGAAAAGTGTATCGAGCTAAAAGGAGACTATGTTGAGAAATAAAGATATTTTTTCCCAAATTTTTTGTGTTTTCTTTGTTAGGTCGGGTACTTCTGGGACCACCCTCGTAACAGGATAAAACAAATATCATTGGAAAAATCTAAAGTCCGATGTTCAACGATATATTCAGCAACGTTTGCAATGCCAATTGAAAAAATTAATTCGAGTAAAAACTAAGCAATCTATGGTAATCACTGAGGATCGTCTTTCGATAAAGTGGCCATGGATATCATATGACCTTTACCCAAAACCGGAAGAGGTAATGAATATATTTTAACTTTGCAAGACCAATTAACTAAATTTTGCATGGGAATACCATTACTGGATCAAACATCAAAAACAATAGCAGAAGCCTTTGTCAACAGATTTATTTGCATGATGGGAACATCTAAAGCTATACTGACAGATTTTATATTAGGTGTAGTAAAAAGAAATCTATTATTTTTCCAATAGATGGCTTTAGTAATCTGTATCTCGCGTTGTATAAGTGCGATCGGGTTACGCCAAATGGCGTTAGAAAGATAAGATTTCGTACTAAAAAAACTTCTCAGACAGTTTTGTGATTGCTTGAGTCAGTATTGTTTGAGCGCGTGTCAAAGATGGACACCAACAAAGAGAAAATACGCCATATTTTAAAGTTTTTCTTCGATAAAGGCGAAAACGCAAGCCAGGCGGCTGAAAATGTGAATAGTGTTTATGGTCCTGATACTGTAACAGTCAATATCGCGCAAGTTTGGTTTCGTCGATTCCGTTCCGGTAATTTTGATGTCAAAGATGCACCACGCTCTGGAAGGCCAATTGTTGAAAATGTCGATAAAATAATGGAAATCGTCGAGTCCGACCGTCATGTAAGCACTGTTTCGATTGCCCAGCTAAACATTGCACAAAAAACCGTTTGGAACCATTTAAATAAGGCTGGATACAAAAAGAAGCTCGATGTATGGGTGCCACACGAGTTAACGCAAAAAACCTCATGGAGCAAATTTCCATCTGCGAATCGCTGCTGAATCGCAACAAAATCGACCCATTTCTGAAGCGAATGGTTACTGGTGATGAAAAGTGGGTCACTTACGACAACGTCAAGCGAAAACGTCGTGGTCGAATCGCGATGAGCCGGCGCAAACGGTGGCCAAGCCAGGATTGACGATCAGGAAGGTTTTGCTATGTGTTTGGTGAGATTGGCAGGGAATCATCTACTATGAGCTGCTCCCCTACGGCCAAACTCTTAATTCGGACCTGTACTGTCAACAATTGGACC
>NW_017305386.1:248917-253083 GCF_001594115.1 Trachymyrmex septentrionalis | reverse complement strand
ATCTGAAGAAAAATGCTGCTGAAGCCACTGAAATGATTTGTGCTGCATATGGAGAGAACGCTGTAAGTCATGCAACATGCAAAAGGTGGTATCAAAAGTTTCGCCAAGGAGATTTCAGTCTTAAAGATGAATCGCGTGCTGGACGCCCTGAAAAGATTGAAACGGACGAATTGCAAGCACTGCTGGATATAAACTCTGCGCAAACTGAAAAGGAGCTTGCAGAACAGCTTGGCGTTACGCAGCAAGCCATTTCCGTACGATTACATACGATGGGAAAGGGAATTTTACAAAAAAAAGCTCAGAACTTTTTTGTACACCTAATATATATAAATATATGAAAATAAGTAAAGAAACAAAAGATTATATATAAATGAATAAATAAACAGATAAATAAAAAGTATATATACGAGGGGGGACCCAAAAAAAACGGGAATTTCGTCATAACTTCTTTATTTCTCAATATTTTAACACCAAATTTTAATCACCTTCAAAGTATTCGCCATTGACCACAACGCACTTCTCCAAACGATTCTTCCATTGTTCAAAACAGTTTTTAAATTCACTCATCGGGACGTCCTTTAAGCCTTCCAGCGATTTTTGTTTCACCTCCTCCACAGTGGCAAAACGCTTTCCTTTCATATTCCTTTTGAATTTGGGGAACAAAAAGAAGTCACAGGGGGCTAGATCCGGTGAGTATGGGGGGTGGACAATTGGTGTCATGGCGTTTTTGGTCAAAAATTGCTTCACGGAAAGGGCGGTGTGGGCCGGCGCGTTGTCATGATGGAAGAACACGTTTTCGCCGAAATGTAAAAAGTTGTTTTACTAAAAAAAATCTCACAGGCGAACCGATGCACTCACAGCGACACAACTTCGCACACTGACGCAGGTGGCGTGACACTAACGGACATGTGGTCAAACAATAGGTTCCCCCACTCTCCCTCCCCACCACAGCGTAATTCCCGGAACTTATGGGTCCCCCCTCGTATATATATACGTATAAAACCAAGCATGCGAGCATTTTAAAATATTACAGTAACCTCTTGTAGACGATATGGAAATCAAATGCATTGACATCGAACTGTTGGCGCGGAGTCCAATGGCAGTGGAAGTCGTGAAGGTGGACTCACCTACAATGTTCTGGGTCCAATTGAAGACCGGCAGCGTCTTCCAGGACTTGCTTGAGGATTTGACCTGGAGGATAACACGAAAGGGGCACATGTTATGACATCGCCCTGACCACGTCGCCATCGGAGAAGTCGTAGCCATTCGCGAAAACGATGGCAGCGTGGAATTATAACGGATGTCAACGGAGACGGAACAGTCGCGATCTCTCTACGAAATTGGAGCCGTAACGTAGAGTGTCGATTATTCGAAGTACACATTCTGGAAGAAATTTTGCCAGCTAGAATGGCAAGGGATTTCCTGTGGATTGGCTCACACTGCCCCCTTTTCCGGTTTATCTTGGCCAAAGAAGGCAAGGGACTTGACTAGGTACCTTATAAATCAACAAGAGGGACAGATGTCCATTTTAGGGACAATAAAAAATAAAGCCGTGCTAATTAAGCTAAAAGTCCGGAGCGGAGGTGATGCTCGCGAGTATCACCAAATCGATTTAAAGGATACATTGATTACATTAGGCTATGCCCAACATAGTGATAAGTTGAGAACGGGCACGTACTCTTCTATATAATAATAATAATATTAATTTAAAAAATTTTTTTTTAAATATATGTATATATAAAAATAATAATAAAAATAAAGTAGTGATAAATATACATTGATAAGTAAAAAATTTTTCTTTTCAAGAATTACTATACTGGATTAAGCCAAGAAAGGAGTTATGTAATTGATATTTAGAATAAGATTAAATAGGAACGATCTTTCCTTTATTCTTAAGCAAATTGTCCTGCTATCTTCTTCTCTCTTAAAAGGATTTTTATTATCGTTTTTTTTTGTCTTATGTACGCAAAGCCATCTGATCGCCAATCCCAATATATAATTTGCAGTGCACTATCCCCATCTCTAGATTATTAATTTGTATTAAGATTCTCGCATTCCAATTAAATGGCAAAATCGAGTTGACAGTTTTGATATTTGACCGTAACCCCGGCGCGTCACGTCGCTAAGGCGACACCTGGTCTGCTAAAGCATCTCAATAAAAATCTGCAACCTTTGCCATGCAGAAATCTCAAACAATGGATGTTACGCGGTCATTGCCTCGTCCATAAAGAGTCTATGGACGACTGTAAAAACTGTTCAACCTGCGGTAAAACGACAATAAATGTCAAATTCATAGAAGAATGAGTGTCAAAACTGTATCAAAGATTTCGGCTCACCGATAAGATATTTTAAGTCGGAGATGGGAAGTATCTCTGACCATTACGCTGGTCGATGCAATAAATCTTTTTTTTGGCGGTTGGCGACTTTCAGGCAATCACTCTTCTAAATATCCTTAATCACTAACATTCATCTGCAAATACTAAAGAGAGAGGAAAAAGAGAAAAAATTAGAAAAAAAGGAGAAAAAATAATACTTTTAAACATTAAGATAGAAAAATGCATATATATAGTTATATAAATATTTTTCTAGCAAAATTGACAAACTTTAGTATTAATTAGAGTATATGCGCAAAAGTACTTCTTTTTTTTTTCTTTAATGAGCACCTAAGCACTTTAGTTATATTATTGCAAATAGGCATAACAAGCAGCACGAAAGAATTCCGAAAGGAACCCTATCCTCCTTTCCTGCTTCTTCTTAATAACATAAGTTAACTTACGGATGAATATAAAAATGTCAATTCCCTTATATATAATGCGCGTATATCAGATACTGCCATTTATCTGTAAAATGGAAGGACGAAAGAACTAAAGAGACGAATTTTAGAAACATCCGATGCATATGTAAAAAAAAATAACACTTAAATGTAGATCCTACGTCATCATGTAGTCGAACCCATAAAATCATCGAAAGAAAGGAATCGATACCTTTTTCTTCTTCTTGTCTCTTTTTGCAAATGTTGCGTTCTCACACCCCAACATTTGTCTAAGGCTGGGAGTGTTATGTCCAATAGAAGTTTCGATTCTTTTCTTTCGAAAGATTTGACCCCACGTCGCGACTACGGGCAGCGCTTATGAGATTCGAATGGAGCGCGCTGATAACGGTCTGATGGATCTAAAGAGAGTGATCGAGCGGGTTCCGCGAAACTCGTAAAACGCTAATCAACCAGGAAGGAATAACAATTTTAATGCGGACAGAAATGCGTAAATGTATCGAAATCACGCGATAACAAAAGCTAAGTCTTATCGTCGGAATGACAATTTTAGGAAAACAAGCGCGTTTAAAAAAAAAAAATCGTAAAGCGCATAAATAATTTTCCACGGTAACGTTATTTAAAGTCGGACTCGCGACTGATAATGGTTGCCCTACATGTAAAACTACTTGTGGACGATAACCACCTGTTTACCTAACCACATTTTCCGCGAGAATAACAGATTCCTCTGGAGCAATCTTGGCTTTTAGAGAAAAACATAAATTATTTCTTCTAGAAATCCCCTTAACGATGCACTTTAGATCAATAATGACAGGACGTTATAAACATCATAAATCTCGCGAGACATTGCAACTATTGCATCCTAGATAAAGGGCACTATGCCCATTTTTTCGGGGTATAAATAGAGGCCCCGCGGAAGCATAGTGTGTTAGTCCGAGTACTCCGAATACTCAGTATAGCCGATCCGCATCAGTTACTAGATAGTCCGTGTCGCGCCAGTTCATTTTCCGACTCTATTGGTCGTGCATCTCGATACCAGTCACACCCCTTGGGTCATCCAGCACCAATCACTGGACCACCTTCTTGGAGCTCTTGCGTGGTCAGCGGGCCTGCTAGCAACATTAATCCGGGATCCCGTGGATCAAAAGTAAGTCATTGTTATTCCTTCCAAACGTACACTCGCCCTTTCCGTAATATACACACATCTGCACACGCGCGCGCGTGTCTTAAGATCTTAAGATCGCACGAGGTTCAGTCTCGGGTCAAAAGGATTAAGTTCCTTGGACCCAAAAAGTAGGACCGACGTTCGCACCGTCCCTCAGGAACAGGTGTCATAGCGTACGACTTTCGGGACGTTGACACGCATTCCGGGACCAAAAAGGTGCGTACGACTCAT
>NW_017305386.1:236868-248817 GCF_001594115.1 Trachymyrmex septentrionalis | reverse complement strand
ACACCGGACTGCACTATTCGGTCGGATAGTGCGACCCTTGTGACGGACGGAAAACGTCACGTCACAATATTAGTAAAAAATTTGATTTAATAAAAAAAATTATAATTATGTAAGAAGGAAAGTAAAGGATTGATAATTTACTGGAAAGTCGCAACATCTTTTAGTGCTCCTAAAATACACTCCCGCGCGCGATCCGATGTGACGCGGCGGCTCAGCCGTCAATGAGCGGTAATAGGCGGGGGAAAAGAAGGCGATGCTTCAAAAATCGGCCCAAAATGTGCAACTATTTCCGAACATCGGAAAATTTAACATGTACTCCAATAACTGTAGGAAGAATACCGAATCACTTCAATAGATAAATAAAAAATTATTTATATATTGCACAACATATAAAGGCTTTTTAATTTGTGAATTAGAAAATTATATTGACATCATCCTTATAATTATATTAATTATCGCACTTTTGCGATTTGGTTCATTATCAGAATTTTTATACATTCGGATGATAGTTATAAAAGAAACATTTAACAGAAAGTACTGATCGACACCAAATGTAACATTATTACAAAGACATGATTTCTTTTCAGATTTTTTCTAAAAGTAAACAGATTTCATGTACATATAAAAATACTGGTTTTCTATCTATTCCAAGTATTAAACCAACAATTATAGCAAATACTACGTCGAATTTTTGCTATAATTGATTTATGACTTTTAGAAATACACATATAATTACAATAATTAAATAAAAATATATTTAAAAACAAGTTAAAAGAAAAAGAGCTACGAACCTAATATGCGATTAATAGTACACTGAATATTTTTAATTCTCTACACACAAGAATACAGTTTACTATGGAGGTTGATGTTAATGACAGAATATGTTTCCTTAATGCAACAATCATTGACAATCAGAAAATGATTTTTGATACATATCACAAAGCAACCTTTTCTGGCAAATTTCTCAATTTTTTTTCGAATCACCCTCTCTGTTACAAAAGAGGCACTATTATCAATTTTTTAAACAAATAATATTATCTCTCTTTTATCTGTCACCTCGCTTCAAATAACAAATTTGATCGACGCAATTCACACTTTTCTTGAAAATGGTGTAATATTCTCTCTCCTTTATTTTTTCACAATAGAACAAAGATTAAAATTTCATATATTTAAATTATAATATAACATATATATAAAAATACTACACGTAATATATTATAAATCAAAGAAAAATATTTTACTATTCCTTATGTACATTCCATATCAGAAAGTTTTCTACCTATTTCTAACATGTTTTATTGTAATCTAGCTTTCACCATCACAAATACTTTAAACAATTTTATTGAGAAAGGTAAAGATAAGTTGGAATTGCTTTCGAATCAAAATGTTTTATACATATAAGGACTCATGTGATGATTGTGACGCCAGCTGTATTGGCCAAATCAAGAGAAAACTAGGTACTAGATTGCGTGAACACATTTCGGATATTAACAAAAAGACAGGTTCTCTATCTGTTATATCCGATCATCGCGTTAATTTTAATCATAATTTTAAATGGAATGATGTGAAGATTTTAGATAGTGAGTCTTTTTATAATAAAAAAACTGATATTTGAAATGATTCACATTAAAAGAAAGAGTCAAGGTTTAAATAAACAAAATGATACTGAATCATTGCCAAAATCCTGCTCACAAATATCCCCTCTCCTATTTTTTCTTATTATTCTTTATACATCCCCTTTCCTATTTTCCTTCTACCTATCCTTCCTTTTTATTCTTGCTCCCCATTATTTTCTAACATTATCTCTCTTTCCTTCTCTGAAAGTCATTTTAAATTTATTTTGTCTAATAACGTCGAAGATTAGAGACATCGATCTCTCTCTCATCGCATTGTCTATTGTACTTTATTTATATTAATTTTTTTCTGGACTGAACTCTTAACTACAATACAATTATGAATAGTATTTTTTTTATTTAATTTTAAAGAATATTTAGTTAATTTAATTGAGTTTTACAGTGTACATTTTATACTTTCAGTTATATCAATATTGTCATTTATTATAGTTTATTTATTATAGTTCTGTCATTCTTACATTATTATTAGAAGTAACAAATCAAAGGACTCTTTCTATACAAACCAAATGATAATAAGTAACGGGCAAAGTAAGAGTCAACACGTTTCTTTGAAATTAACAAAAGAATATATTTCGATTAACAAAGGTAAAATTACATAACGTTACAAGTTTCGGCTACCGGATTGAGCCTTCTTCAAACATTAACATAACGAAAAAATCGCAGAACAACATTAATTATCGCAAATGATCGCATATTCATAACATTCACAGTTCGGGTGAGTCTTGATGTAGAGTTCGACATTATTTTTGTATGCTTGAACCGTCAAATGTATTGAAAATCTTGGCAAAGCTCTAGTTGATAAGAAGAAAAAACTTCAAAAAAACTGTACACAAAAAGATCTACGCGTAAATGAATTAACATACCGGAAATCTAATAAAAATAATAATAAAAAATATAATCAAAATTCACCAGAAATCATGTGTAAAAAAATTCAAACGAGTGTGTCCAAAAAGGAATAAAGAACTTTTGGAATATTTACAGAAAGAAAGAACGTAGATGTGTAAGAGAGACATCACGCGCCGGCCACTATGTACGTTCAGTAGTGCGGATCAAAACAGACTGAGAGAGGAGACAGACTGTTAGCATCAAACTTTATTTATGATGGGAATGTAAGCCTTGTGGAGGCCATCGGTGTCAGTTTGAAAATTGAAACCATTCTTCTGCTGATATTAAGCATCTCGGAGACCAAACGTCTCCGATAACAAGGCTCTTCGTCTAAAATTACGACTTCGTCCCATTGGAATTCGTGATACAGCTGTCTCCTATGCTCAGTTATGACAGAACGCCCAGAAGTGCTTTTCTTTCCCCAAAAACACATTATACGATTGTTTAGAACAAAGAGATCGCGTCGGTTCTTTATTAAATTCCTGAGAGATGCTTCTTACGTCATTCCTCGGAGCGTTCAGACTCGACCGGGTTAGCGCCGTCCAATCGCGCAACTGGTTTAACAATGAATGAGAACAGAGATCACGATAATATGAAGGAACAAACGAGAAAGAAAGAGTGGAAGAGGGTTGTGAAAGGGCGCGTCCTCAGATTTTCAATATTCACTGATCTGTGCTTGTGGTTCATACCAGAAAGAGAAGCAAGAGAAGGAAAGAGGGAAAGAGAGAGAGAGAAAGAAAGAGAGCACTTCATTTAGCATAAAATTGAAAGCAGCTTTCAACAATTTTAATATGTGCTTAGATACTACACTGATATTAGAGTACGAAGTTCTAAAATCCAAACAAATTTTCCTATTGAAATACAACGCAGCCGATGGTGATGCTTTAATATTTTTATGAAACTTGATAAAGTAAAACGGTTTGAAAAATTCGTTATAAAATTGTAAAATATTGTAACGAAATAGCTGTCGATTGAATGTGGAAAAAGAAACGTCTATAAAAAAATACAAAATTTTTTTTGCTAAAAGTATATAAAAAAGCGTGTAAAAATGACAGTTCAACAGACGAGAAGAGAAAAAAGGAAATAGTTTTTAATACATTCGTCTGTCAAAAAAGTTATCGATCATGAAAAGATTTAATAATTTATTCTTATATTCTCGTTTTTATTATTGTCAAGATAATAAAGTTGAGGGAACGCCACATTTCAGTTTTAATCACTAAGGGCAATTCGAATATACGTTGCATATACGGACTTTTGTTAGTTTATCGATCCCATTTTGGAATGTAAGGAGAGAGATTTTGTGGTTATAATATACCAGCGCCCGGTTGCTTTAAGATGAAATTAGAACTCACAGGATCTTCTAAACATGCCACCTCTCGTTTTTCTCATCGATAAATATCCCTCATGTCCATGTATCGTTCACGACCTCTATGACTTACACAGCGCTCGCGATTTAATTACCACAGATTAATTTTCCTTCAAATACGTTGCGCGCTCGCGCCGTGCCGGTACGGTGTACGTGTGGATCAAATTATCGTTACTTTCGGTTAAACCGGTATCCATTTAGATACACCTTTGCTTGTTGAGCCGAGAAAAAAGTTCCGGAATTTGCGAAATTACGCAAACAGACATCATTGCCGCGCAGAAGTTAATGCAATTGTATTGTAGTGGATTTATCGCATTCATCTTCTTTGCGTTCAACTTCTGAACTAAACCGTAAGATATTCCATTCAATCTAGTTTAATCTATTATAAGATAGAGGGATTCTTCGCCGCCTAAAAGAAATTTTTCATTGAAATTGATCTAGTCTTTACTTCCTCGGATACAGATAATAATATCCTAGCAAAAATTGTTAGTAAAAGATTGTGTTTATATGAAATTTATATATAAAGAGTTTTGTGGATAATTAGACTGTTTACAAAAAATTTTATTGATGATTACTATGGTACTGTTTGGAAGTACGTTGCAAATATCTACTGAATCCTTTGCTGACAATAATAAAACGAAAATTTTACAAACATAAAACATCTAAGATTATATCATTGAATATTCACTTAAATATTTCATATAGTAATCGACATTTCAAAAGCAATTCTATAAAATTCTATTCTCGGAAAAAATGATTTTGCTCTAATATCTAATTTAGATACAGATCTGCAAAATGTGGTAGAATTGTCAAAGTAATTTTGTAGGAAACTTAAACAGCGAGAATTATACGAATAAATTATTTAACTACACTTTTTCGACTCGTGATTGATATCATTTTTTAAATTGGAATGTGCTAAACATTGTATTTTTTTTTCTTTTTTCTCGTCTGTCGGGTCCCCATTTTTTAATATACCTTTTTTAATACACTTTTAATAAAAAGAATTTCGTAGTTTTTATGGACGTTGTTT
Organism: Trachymyrmex septentrionalis; assembly: GCF_001594115.1. Lineage (NCBI taxonomy): Eukaryota > Metazoa > Arthropoda > Insecta > Hymenoptera > Formicidae > Trachymyrmex > Trachymyrmex septentrionalis. The sequence goes on along the minus strand of NW_017305386.1, from coordinate 243,902 downwards.
CAACTTAAACATGATGATGAACAATGCTGCAAAAAATTTTAATATTTTTACAATAAAATTATTTTGAGATCTGTATTTAGCAAAATTTTTAGATATTTTTACAAAACAAACTGTTTTTTCCATACATGTTTAAATTTATATTCATAAACAATTCAATAAATGTTTAAATTTTAATGAAATATCTATTCAAGGTTTAAACAAACTTTTTAAAAAATTTTCAATAAATATGCTATTTCCGTCAAAATATTTAATCAATTAATAATTAATATTTATGGTTTCTGACATTCTAATGTAATATAAAGATTTCAGCAAACACGATGAATATACATTAATCAGATCAAACTACGTCTGTGTTTTAATAAGTTTGGAAGAGTGTATCCGTTATGTCAGGCAACGGCTGATTGATAATGCACGAGCGTATGCATTTTCCGACTTCTCCGAACTATAGTTTCACGACTCATCATCTCATTTATCATCATCTCTCTGGAAGCTTATGTTTTACAGTGTTGTATTTTCTCTAACTTCGCGAACCTTGTTCTCATTAGCTTATATTAAATACTAGATCCTATTCTCATTTTTAAAGTTTCCCTTTAGAAAGTAAAGAATATTTTACCGCATAATAGTACCAATCAAGAAATTTACAGAATGAATTGACAATTAAATTACAATTGAACCGTTAATTGTGTTGATAATTGAGAATGTCTCTCTTGAACGCTATCTTTTCCCTTATTATAAGATTTCAGCCTTTACAAATTGCATGGGTGTAACTTATTTAATATAATTAGTGCTATCATTCAATCTTCATTGTTTATAAAACAAAGATATAATAACACAAATAGCGCTAACAACATTTCCTTGAATACACCAAATATCTTTTCCGCATCTTTACCGCGTAACTTTAATCTAAACTATAAATAATCTGACCTGTAAACGATTGAATCGTATCTATGGTTGCTACCTTCGGTAATTATGCACTTTAAGAGACACCGCGCCGATAACCTTGACCTTGACATGTATGTTGTCAAGATTATGATTCTAAGTACAATAACTTTGCCTTAACAATTAGACGGTCTCTTATAATTTTTAAGATATTTATACTTAAAAGTCTAATTTGTGTAATAATTATTTACATTAATGGACACCGCGCAGATAACCCTGACCATATGTTGTCAAGGTTATAACCCTGAATGACTTTTAGGTTTTAGATAGCGATTGCTATTCGTTAAAAAATTATTAATAAAAAAAATGTGAAAATGGTGAAAAATCTCTTTAAAAAATATTTTATATCTTTCCACGCAAACCAACTTTTACTCCACCTCCCCTTCTACTTCATAGGCGCATGATTTCCCCTTATTTTATGACTTTGCCCCTCTGCTTTAGGGGCATACGATTTTTACTCGAAATGATTTTCACCCCACTTTCCACCATGCTTTAAGAGCGCATAATTTCCACGCGAAGCGATTTTCATCCCACCTCCCCCTCCCCTGCTTCAGAGGCGCACAACTTTTCACTTTCCCTTGGCAGGGGAGAGGGAGGTGCGGTAGGAATTGTTTAACGTGAAAAGTCATGTGTTCCTAAATCAGAGAAGGGAGATGAGATAAAAGTCATTTCGCGTGGAAATTGTGCGCTCCTGAAGTATGGTGGAAAGTGAGGTGAAAGTTACTTCGCGTAGAAATCGTACGTCCCTAAAGTAGAAGAGAAAAGTCGTAAAATATATTTTAAAGTAGAAAATTTCTGTTTCATATAATAAAAAAAAGACATCATTTTTCAAACATTTTCTGTTAATAACTTTTTAACGAACAGCGATCTAAAATCTGCTAAAGATCACTCAGGATTATGACCTTGACAACATGTTAAGGTCAAAGTCATCGGCGCAGTATTCCTTGAAGTAAAATAAATGCATAATTTCCCTATTTTCTTGCCAGAGATCCTATTATCTTGCCAGAGATAGATTGCCTATCAAAAGTGTAAAAAATAAAAGTCTTGAAAACTTTTCTTTTTTAGAGCATGCATTACAAAATACGATACAATAAAGAATTAAAAAAGAGTCAATTTCTGCCTAAAAAGATGTAAGTAAAAGAAAATCCAAACGCCATGAACTTTCTGATAACTTTATTGTATCTAGGAGGTCAAGCTGCTTACAAGCAGCACTATAAAAGCCAAAGCGAACGCACCCATAGTGTTTTTTTTTTTATAAATTTTTACTTCTTAGATAAAGTTATTAAAAAGTTTGTGACGTTTAGAGAACACTACAAGTCAAACATTAAGTGAGAATATTAAAATTTCGATAAACATATCCATATTCGTGCTCAATTCTCAAAGTGTTTCTTAAACGCTACAAATTTTTTAATGTTGTCGCATTTAGGAGGTTAAAATCTACAAAAGACACTATTTCCTTTAAACTTTTTTATAGCAATCGGCGCCTTTTTAGGCATTTAATAGGCAATCGATCTCCTGTAAAATAATTAGATCCTCGGCAGGAGAATGGCAATCGTGTCGCATCTCGTCTGGAAAAACTGTTTGAAATTGAGAAGTACGATCTGGAATAGCAAGTAGGAATCTCAATCTTTTCCTTATTTCTCAGAGTATCTTTCGATAAAACTATCTTCTCTCACCTCATCTCGTAAGAAAATTAACAGCTCTTGCAATACGCTTTGATGTAAAAATCTCGGATTATATTGAAGTGCGAGAACACAGAAGTGTTTTTGTTTTGAGAATCCTCGAGACAGTCGTATCGTAATGGCCGAGGACGCAGAGAATTCGAAAAGAGAAAGTGTGCGGTAATGTTACATCCACTTATATCTTCAATCCTCTGAAATGTGTGCAAGAATGTGCATATGTACGTATGCGCTGATAAACGTCGAACCAAACTTGTCTACGTACGGAAGGATTCAATTCCTCTTTCCCGGCTCGCTTTTCTCTTCCCTACCTCCTTACCCACGATATTTTAATATAGAAAGAGAAGAAACTCGGGAGAGAATGAGGGATCGGCGCGAGAGAGAACACGTTCTCAAGTTTCACTAGAGGCGGCTGCATTGTAGGGATGAGGCAAGACGACGGCTGAACTCGAACTTCGGTCAACGATTAATATTTGCAGACAATGGGCAAGCGCATATTTCCGCGGAGTCCTTTCCGGCCTTCTGCAGCCTGGCACTCCTATCTCCCGCCTTACACCAGGGGTCGTCCTAGAGAACAGAACGCACATATATATGTATATGTGCGCATATATACGTGTATATATAAGAGAGTCCATGTATCTTGAGGTCTGTGTACATGATCTCCAGGCTTCTACCAGCCACCACTGCTTCTCTCTTCTCTGTGTCGACGATGTCCGCCCTTCGCCGTTGCAACGTGCGGGCATGTGTATGTCACGGCACGGCTGCTGCCTAATGTACGATGCAAGTTTCCATTGTCTCGTCTAACTTGGAGCGCGCCCACTTTCCGTCGTATTCAAGCCCGAAGAGGGACCGAGAAGGAAGAGCGGAAGCACAAAAGAAACAAAGAGCGAGAAAGACGGGAAGAACGCTCATAGACAATCACTGATGACTCGATCCTTAAATATCTCCTATGACATTGCCGACCACTTTTCGAGGCTTTAAATCAGAAAGTTTCTCCAGTCCACGTCCAACGTCGCCGTTGTGCACAAGATCGAATCGATTAATAAAATCGCAAGAGAGAGAAAGAGATAGAGAGAAATATTTGAATGACTTTTGTTTTGTCGTGGATATGTCGTGATATCCAATATTGAGCTTTTATTAATCCTTAACTCGTAGTGTTAACTATCATCGACTTCTTTCATTAATTTCTTATCCTTTATATTCTTTGCATTTAAAGAATGATATAGAATATCCGGAAAAATTTGTAAGGTTAATTGAGAAATATGAAATAAAAGTATTGAAAAAGTCAAGTAATAATAATCACAAGCCTAGACAATAATTACTAAAATTTAATGCAAATAATTTTAATCAAATGTTCAATTCTATTTCTCTATATCAGCCCTCTTTCATCCACTAATGGATAACGACCTCTCCCTTTACACTCTACATAGTCTTCGGAAGGAAGGAGTTTGCCATTAAAATGCCATGCTTGCTATGTGTATTGGTGAGTAAGTTAAACGAGCTAATATGCCGATTGTGGAAGACCGCTCTAATGATTTTGACCTTAACGTATGTTATTAAGATAGAATAATCAGACGTCCCGTTCCAAACAGGATTCTCCCATTTTTTTTAGTTGCATCTCAACAACTTTTTTATTGTTAGTTGCTGCATCCCGTTTTTTCCAATTGATATGTAAACAAAATATCTAGAAAAATATGATGCTTGAATTTCGTATCTTCTATCTATAATTGGTTGTGTTTCGAAATCACTTTGTTTAGAGAGCCTCTTAGGAAAAGCATTTCACAATTTGTTTTTAAAAAATGTTAGGCTCCATAGGCAAATAATCATTATCAGACAAATACGATACCACGCAAATTGCCCCAAAAACAATACAAAATATTAAAGGATCTAGAATCTGTTACAATCATCACGACATTTAGTATATAATATTAATTATAACATTAAAGGGAATGTGTATTTTTTCCTGTTTGTTTATTTGTCTAATATAGTCTATAATAATAATAATTTATATCAATAAAATAAATAATAGTTTAATAGATTTAAACGAGCATACTTCATAATGATTAATTAATTTATTCTATTGTATTATTTCACTTATGAGAAGTATAAAGCATGTGCGTACATTTCGGACTTAATTTAGACCTCCTGAGCAATTCCAAAAGATTTTTACATTAATTAAATATAAATATAAAAGATCTCATCTCATATACAAAGAAAAATAAAAACGCAGATGTCACATAGTGCTCTTGTACGATGTCAGTAGGAAATCAAAATATATGTTAATGTCCATATTATAAAATTCATATTACAAAACCAATTCTTCGGTCCGTAGTGAAAACGGATAACGTCAAATTATGAAACCCTTTATGTATCACCAACTTTATGGTAATGCGGATGCATATGATGTCAGAAAACTAGTTACAATTATAAGCTATATTAAAAGTTAATAAAATTTAAAAAAAAAGGAAAAGTTACAATTAAGTAGAAAAGAATCTTAAAAGAAATCTGAATATATCGAAAACTTAGTAGCTTACAGAATTATTATCGATAAATAATTTAACGATAAATGATTTTTGAATCTTTCAAATACAGACGTTCTTCCGAAATTTACACCTATTACGATTAGATGAAAATTTCGGCCTTCCACCTAATATTGACAAAAAGTTAAATATACTATACATGAACTTATTAAGGATAGAAAACAATAATCGTCAATTAAACGAAGGTTGTAAAAGAAACATTTGCAATGCCGCAATTCGCCATATCGAAATTACAAGGTTTTATAAACGAAGAGATAAATAGATAGCATTGATGTAGAATCATTATATATGCATAAAAGAACGATTTCATTTTCCAGTAAGAATCTTAACGTTATATTCACTCAAGCGGGACAAGGGGAACATCACAGTGATATTAGACAAAGACAAAATGTAATACTCGAATGGAGACTTTGGGGGATAAAATAACTTATATACAGATTAAAAAAGATGCTATCAAAAGTATTGAGAGAAAATTAAACCTCATGCTTAAAAAGTAGTCAAACAAAGGATTCATTTTTAAAAAATTACAACTTTTTTGCATTCTTTAGACTCCAATCTTCCTGGAGCTTACGGTCTTTCTAAAATACATAGATATCTTCTCTTGGAGAATCATTACATCATCAATTAACACTGCCTTTTATTGATTAGCATTTTTCCTATATAGAATAATTTCCAATAGTCTAACCATCTATCTTACATATGTTACTAATAGCTTTACGTTATATGAGCAACTTCTGAGATTTAAGATCAAAGAATCTGACATTTTGACGTTTCTTTGTTTACCAACGTTTCTCAAGATCTTGCTTGAAAGCATTATGATAAAAGATAAGCATTATGATAAAAGTCCAATATTAAAAAACATATATCAATTCCGGAGACGGAGTTTGTTTTTGCAGTAAGATTCGTTTTACGTTATTCTGGTTTTGTTACTGGTAAGCTTTGTAACAACAATTTTGCTGACGCCTAACCATTTGCAACTACTGTCTATTGTATTTGTGTTTATGTTAACTATAATCTATTGTATCATATTTTATGTCTATTACTCTGTTAACATGTAGTTTTTTTCATATAGGTTTGCAATAAACTAAACTAATATGAGAAAAATTGTAATATAAGTTTTTTGAATTTATTATTAAAGATAGAAAATAACATAATCACTATAGATTGATTTCAAAAACGATTTTCTCAGGCAGATATCTATTGTATCCTATCCTTTATGTCACAATCATTTATGGTTCGGTAGACCGAGCTGTGTTACTATCTCATCGAAAATTTTAAGAAAAAAATTTTAAAATGTGCATCGAAACAATATTAAGAGAAAGCATTCACGCAAAAATCAATTATCAATAATCTTTCATTAAAAATTTTAAAAATATGTACTTGTATGTTATTTTTAATGCTGAATTGAATGGTATAAAAATAAATTAATAAAACCATTCTTTTTCTTTTTTTAAAACAAAATTTAACAAAAAATAATTAGATCGTTAGATACAAAGCGCCACTTCGGTCTGAATGTTAAGATGTTGAACTACTAAATATATATTATATATTCATTTAAATGAATTAATTTCAGAAATTATAATTGCATACCTATATAGTTGTCGGACTTTCAACGCAATCAATCTGAAATATTGTACAACCATATCGGCACGCAATTATCATTTCTGAAATTAATTCATTTAAATAAATATATATAGTTAATTTTAACATTTTTGCATGTCTCAGAAAGTCCATTATACAATTATAAGTTAAAATTAACATTTTATCCAGATATTAAAAAATTAATATAATAAAAAATATGAAGTGAAATTCTGTTTAAAAATGATTGTACTATATACATCTTTAAGTTAAAACGAACATTATAATTCCACGTCTG
>NW_017305386.1:233208-236091 GCF_001594115.1 Trachymyrmex septentrionalis | reverse complement strand
TTTCGGTTCATTTTGAAATACCCAAACAGTGGATTGTTGTTTACTTTCGGGCTCATACGAATAGATCCATATTTCGTCCCCAGTAACGATGTTGTAGACCAAATTTGACCGACCTCGGTTGAATTTCTTGAACATTTCTTTGCTTCATTTTTTTCTGTTTTTGAGCTTCGGTCAAATTGTGTGGGATCCAACGACTGCAAAGTTTCCGTACGCTCAAGTGATCATGCAAAATCGTATGTATTGCTTTCATGTCAATGCCTAAGGATGCCTGAATCTCGCGGTATGTTATATGCCGGTCTCGCTCAATCATTTCACGCACAGCAACATTAGTGGCAACAACAGACGTGGATGGACGACCTTCACGGAATTCATCACTCAGAAAGATACGTCCACGCTGGAATTCGCCAAACCAATTATAAACAGTCCTATTGGATGGTTCATCCCCAAAAGCCAAATGAAGTCGATCGATGCATTGTTTCGGAGTTAGATTACATTTGTAATCGTAAAAAATCATTGCCCGAAAATTTTCACGTGAAATTTCCATTTTCTTACAAAATAACTTCTTTTAAAATACTATGCAAACAAAACTAATTGGCTTGGGTACAAACTGTCAATTGAATTATAGGTTAAAAACGTCTAATTTTACGGATATGATAGTAGCAGAACGTTGGCGCCACTGGAAGTACTGGATTGCAGAAACTTTTCCAGCAGCCTACGTACTATATAATATATTTTCATTTAAATTGAATTAATTTTCAGAAATAAATTGCGAGCCGATGAAATTATCGGATTTACACAATCAATTTGAAACAAATAATCCCCAAAAAATTTCCCAAATCTTAAAAAACTGTAATAAACTTATTGCGAAAAATATTGCCTCGGCCGGAAGTCGAACCCGGATCTCTTGCATTCCGTGCTTGCATTTATGCGCTGTTATATTCAAATAGGTTCAATTTTTGCACTGCAACTCTTAAGGGACTTCCTTCTAAGAGCAAACAGATCTATTCATTCCTGACTCAGTTAAAATTGCAAACTTACACTATTGTTACGTCCAAATTCAGAAAAACGGATTTAAAGAGAGAAGGGAGTAGAAAGGATGGAATGTGGAAGGACGGTCAGACTCTTGTCTCGCAGGTATCCGGACAGAAGCAAATACCGCGAGTCGAAAGCATCCTTTTTATTGCTCGCTTCGGAATATAGATCAACGTCTTGTAAAGACGCTATGACACCTGTTTCCTACGAGCGGTGCGATCGTCGGTCCAAATTTCGAGTCAGGGAAATCCCTTTAACTTGGGAATGGACCACGTGCGAGCTCTGAAAGGGCAAGGTTTAATGATTACGAGGTTTTATTAGGGTTATTAGGGGGTTTCAAAAGTGAATGACGAGGGCGAGAAGAATAATTACTAACATTATTTATTGTTGCTAATCAAAAGATAAGAATAACAGATGGTTATATAATATATAACAATAGGCATATTTATTATAACTAATCTATACATTTTAATCTATTACATAAATACCACAATAGTCTATTCAGTAACGGGCATGCGCTTTATATACATCGAGTAGTCGGGAGAATCGGATGGGATTTGATTAATCTATTTCGTGGATGGAAACGGAGGAAGGAGGGAAAAGATTGTAAAAGAATTCCGCTGGAACTAGGAATGAATTGGCAGAATTCGGGAGGAATACAGGAATACAGGATGTTGAGTTTTGGCCGGTGATGGCATTCCGGAATTCCTCAGGATCGAAGTAATGAAGGCCGATTGTGTAGGCCCCCTGAGGAATGGATGCGGTAGTAGTCCGCGGAAATTGGGTGATGAATGACTCCAGAGTGTCACTTTCTAGGATTCGGATATAGGATCTAGATAGGGGCGAAGGAATTTCCTCTACAAACTCCATGCTATCCGTGGAGTTCGTCGGGGACGGAATTCCTATGGGGGAAATTGGGATAGGATCGACCGATGAATCGGGTGATAGTGGAAGAGTATCTGGAAAGATTCTCACCGTCAGTGCGTCTGAGAACGCGGGTGGTAGGAAGATCGAAGGGGAAGCGAAGGAGTTTGCGGGGGAGGTGAAGGTGTTCGAGGGGAAGATGAAGGTGGTTTAGGGGAAGGTGAAGGTGGTTGAGGGGGAGGTATAACCTCTAACTAATTAGCCGGCGGAGCCGGTGATGACAAGGATGGTGGTGGTGGCAAGTGGTTCCTCGGCCGGGCGACTCTGTTCTCGCGAACCCCCGAGGTACTTCCTGAACTCCTCGTCTAAAAGTCTTCTCGGTAGGCCCGGCTTCTAAGCCACTCCTTGTAGGGACGCGGCATTAAAATTTAGTGTAAATTATAGTGGATGGTTCTTATTTACACATACAGGGTGCGGCGCCAAAATCCGGACAAATTTCAATTTAAATTTTCCGCTATATTGTGCCTCCGCCAGAGATTGTTGGCGCCCGAGAAAGCTTGATGCTTTTAATAAATAGTCATATTCTCAAAATGGCCGCGATGTTGAAACCAAGTGCGGAGTACAACCGAAGAGCCGCGATTATCGAAAGTATTCGCGCCGGGCGCTCGGCGACAGAAATCATTCGGTTTTTCGGGTATCCGAGATCGACTGTGTATGATGTCTTCGCAAAGTATCATGAGTCGGAGAAGTCCAACGAAGGTTCTGCAACACCGGCGAGGAAATTCCACTCGAAGGAGGGCGTTTTTTTTAACAAAGGGGAAAATGTCACAAAAGAAGTTTATTTGCGTGTTCTGACAAATGTAGTGAAGCCGTGGATGGAAACTGTGTCGGCTGGAAAGCCATATGTTTTCCAGCAGGACGGTGCGCCCGCCCACACAAGTCATTTGGTGCAAAATTGGTTGTCGGACAACGTCGACATGTTTTGGT
>NW_017305386.1:228852-230938 GCF_001594115.1 Trachymyrmex septentrionalis | reverse complement strand
CCGATCCGGAGGACGCAGATCGTCTCGATCGCGTAAGTTATAACGAGGATGTTCCAACTCGTTTCGAGATGAATCTCGATCGTCCGGAGAGTCAGTAGTCGAGGGAGTGTTATCCATGATTTCGGGATTATCCCGGGGAAATTCAAAAAATGCCTCAGGTTCGGTCATGTGATTCGATCATGATGATTTTGGCACTCTCGTCAAATACGACGTTTCGCGAAATAGTGATTCGGCCTGTTGCCAAATTTAATAGCCTATAGTTATTACATACCATTTTCTTTAACGATGTGCAGTTCGTGTGACCTAATCGTTGATGCCATAATTTTAGTGATTCGGTCGACATATAATTAATTTGAATGGCAGGTTCCACTTTGAAGAATAACCGTATTAAATTATTTTCCTGTTGCATTCCCTCTGCTCTTACATTATTGTCGCGATCAGATATCTGTACGGTGTTATTTGTAAAATTAATCGTATACCCATTTTTCATGCATACACCGACGGAAAATAGGTTTTTCTTCAAAGATGGAACAAACAATACATCGTTTATCACGCCGTTAAGCCATTGTCCGTTTACTAATCTCTTAATGTAAACTTTGCCTTGGCCTTCGACGTTTACTGTTGTATCGTCGCCGAGATAAACAAGGTCGCGACGTGTCTCTAATTCGGCAAACCATTCGCGATGGCAACAAAGATGCCGCGAAGCACCGCTATCGAGGAGCCAAATGTGTTTTTCGACGGTTTCCAATAACTTTGTATTTTCGTCGCTCGGAATTACATCTTTCTTATTGATTTCCTTTGGCAAAATATTTTCGACCGTAAATGCACTGAAATTAGTTGGATTTTCGCGTTCTTTGTCGTTGTGACGAGAATCTTTAGATTTATTTTTAGAACGGTTTTTTTTTAAGAAACAATATTTTGTAAGATGACCGGGCTTTTTGCAAAAATTACAATATAAATGTTTGCGTTTGCCCGAATTACCGCTTTCGACTCTCTCGGTACCGTGTTTCAGCTGCGGCGTGGAGATGCTCGTAGTCGCCAGCGCCCTCGTGATGTCTTCCGATGACGTCATGCGGGTTTCCTCTCGGATTAGTCGTTCTCGTAATTGATCCAGGCTTTGGTTTTCTTCTGACACGCTTTCCCATGCTGATATGAACGCGTTATATTTCGAGGGTAAACTGCCCAGAATTTTAGCCATTTTGGTTGTATCAGACACTGGTTCTCCGACATCCTTGAGCTGATTTGCCATTGCTTCAACTTTGCCGATGTGTTGTGCCACAGAATCGGCAGGATGCATCCGATACTCATGGAACTTAGTCATTAGGCTCAGTTTACTTGATGCACTTTTCTGTTCGTGAACGGATGAAAGTCTTGTCCACATTTCAGCGGCAGTTGTACAAGCTACTAGGCACTCGAGTTGATTGTAGTCCATTGATGCTGATAAAATAGACATTGCACGTGCATTGTCCTTTATCCATGCCTTCTTTTCTGCGCCGTCTTCCTCTGGCATTTGAGATTCGCCTTCCACTATTTCCAAGAGATCTTGGGCGGTGAAGACCGTTTTCATTTGGAATTTCCAAAGTTGGAAATTTTGTCCACTGAACTTTGTCACGTTCATTTTCAAATCCGTGGTGTCAGCCATCTTGGTAAATTTGTAAACACTGACAGATTTGATTTCGCAAATGGACCGTCGATTTTTCTAAGGAACACAAATGAACTTAGTGCTCTGGGCCCATAACCTGTTGGGATGCAGGCGCAGGGATCGACAAAGACCAACGCAAAAATCTTGAAAAATGAACTTGATTGAAATTTATTGAATAACGGTACACGAGGTCAGTACGGCGAGTTACATGAGGAGACTGGCTTGTAGTCGTTTCGACAATTGACTCGACGCAGCGAGCTTCTCCCCACCACACATCGTGAATAGAGACTTCATACTCCAAATATAGCATGTTTCTTTATAAACGCGCAAAGTAAATAAATGTAGCGAAATTACAGAATGTATACGTGTCCCGTTAAACGAATATCTCCAACAAGTGAATATGTTCTTTATGGCCTTACAATCAATGGAGCTAAACAAATTTTG
>NW_017305386.1:227951-228752 GCF_001594115.1 Trachymyrmex septentrionalis | reverse complement strand
CAGCCCCAACTCATACTCGATGTCTTCAGGTCTGATTGCATGAATGTTATGCGAGACAGACACACGACCAGGACGATGTGGAATAGCCAGCGTCGCATGGATGATAAGATGACTCATACTGATCGCATCGGTGGCTCCGCACTCAACAACATTAATGCTCGACGAGACAAAAATTAGATCCAAGGTGATTGCCGAATTACATGTTAAGCGAGTTGGAGCATCAATTAATTGTCTAAGAGAAAACAGCGATGCAATATCGACAGTTTGGCGTGCGTGCGTGCGTGCGCGTGTGTGTGTGTGTGTGGGTCAGAATGGGACTTACTGTTGTTCTGCGGTTAGATCCATAGTTAGATCCAACGGCCGAATTTCTTTAGTCCCAGCACTCCACGGAGAGTTCCCACTCGGATGCGGAGACTCCGGTCGAGTCACTCTTATTCAAGTTCAAAGGAGATGGAGTTCGACTGAGAACTGCGTATAGTCACAAACCGGCAGAGTTTCGTTTGAAAAATGACTAATAACTACTGACTGCTGACTGCGCGTTCCTCTTGGAGGGCCTCTTTTTATATTGGCGAGTTAGTGGTGCCGAGTGCAGAGCACACGTGTGCTGTTGGCCTAATCTAGGATTAGGATTAAGGATATCGATTGTGAAATGGGATATAGGGTCTATGTGTCTAAGACAACTTTCGTCATCAACCATTTGCCGGATGTCCAATAGTTTAGAGCCACATGTGTCATTTATTACAGACAACTGCTGTTTTATTAGGAGTATAAATAAGTTTCCGCCGTTTTTTATCGAAATAT
>NW_017305386.1:215126-225144 GCF_001594115.1 Trachymyrmex septentrionalis | reverse complement strand
CAAATGTCATCCACGTATCTGAAATAAAATACTACCTCTAAGTCCAACGACATCAAGGACACTGTCTCAAGTCTCCTCATCACCAAGTCCGCTATTACAGGAGATAAAGGAGAGCCCATGGGAGTGCCGAAGCTTTGTCTATAAATTACATTGTTAAATGAAAAAAATGTGGAGTCGAGAATAAACTTTATCGCTCCCAGAAACTCTTCCCTGGGAAGAGGGCAATCTCTCTGTTTTTTACATCGCCGATGGACAAACTATTGTTGAGGATGGAGTCTGATGCGCGTATTTTTATATCGGAACATCCTAACATCATTTTTACACACGCGGATAAAGGCAACGTCATGGTTGCTTTGGACAAAGACTAAACTCACGACGGCTTTGAGATCCATGCTCACCAGATGGAAAACAAAAAATTATGTTGGCGACGCTGTGTACAGAATGTTATATTGTAGTGACGGATCACTTCCGAGAGTCTATGGATTGCCGAAGATTCATAAACCTGGCTGTCCTCTAAGGGTCATCGTCTCTTCGATAGGTAGCCCGCTGTATCCATTGGCTACATATTTGCATAACATATTATACAAATCCATTCCCAAAGCGAATAGTTACATTAAAAATAGTTTCGAATTAGTCGATAAATTAAAAGGGTTACACATTACAGATGAATACAAATTAATTTCATTGGATGTTAAATCTTTGTTCACGAATGTTCCAATGGAGATAGCGGTCGACTGTGTCAATGAACTGTGGGATTTCATTTCCAGGGATTGCCCTCTTTCTAGAGAGGAGTTTTTGGGAGCGATAAAGTTCATTCTCGATTCCATATTTTTTTCATTTAACAATGTAATTTATAGACAAAGCTTCGGCACTCCCATGGGCTCTCCTTTATCTCCTGTAATAGCGGACTTGGTGATGAGGAGACTTGAGACAGTGTCCTTGATGTCGTTGGACTTAGAGGTAGTATTTTATTTCAGATACGTGGATGACATTTGTATTGCGGTTGTTCCCTCGAAAATTGATTTGGTATTAGAAAAGTTTAACTCATTCCACCCGCGTTTGCAATTTACTTCTGAAGTGGGGGGAGACGAAATTAATTTTCTAGATGTCACTATATCTATTAATGAGAACGGGTTTGGTTTTGACTGGTACCGTAAGCCGACCTTTTCAGGGAGGTTTCTGAATTTTAATTCTAACCATCCCATGGCACAAAAGAGAGGGACGATTCTTTCACTGGTTGACAGAGCCTTTTTACTATCAGACTTTAGGTTTCATACACGAAATTTGACGTTTATTATCAACATTTTATTAGACAATGACTATCTACTGTCCTTCATTTTTGACACAGTCAATCAACGTATAAAAAATTTGATTAGAAACAGACACACAACACATAGAGTTTTGGCTGACAATGACGGGACGAATGAATCTGTTTCTTGGCTTACGGTGCCATTCATCCCTTTCCACACGGAGAAATTAAACATTTCAATAAAAACGACATCAGGGTATCTTTCCGTAGTCTCAATAAACTGAACAAATACATCAAAGTACAGAAAGATATTTGTCCATATACTTCGAAGAGCAATGTGGTCTACAGGATTTCGTGTGGAGATTGTGATGCTTCATACGTGGGACAGACGAGCAGAAGATTGAAAAGCAGGATTGCTGAACATCGCAATCACATTAGATACAACACTTCTGGGCGTTCTGTCATAACTGAGCATAGGAGACAGCTGGATCACGAGTTCCAATGGGACGAAGTCGTAATTTTGGACGAGGAGCCTTGTTACCGGAGGCGTTTGGTTTCCGAGATGCTCAATATCAAGAAGCAGAAGAATGGTCTGAATTTACAGACTGACACCGATGGCCTACACAAGGCTGCCATCATAAATAAAGTTTGACTTTCTGATGCTAACAGTTTGTTTCCTCACTCAGTCTGTTTTGATCCGCACTACTGAGCGTACATAGTGGCCGGCGTGCGATGTCTGTCTTGCACATCTGCGTTCTTTCTTTCGGGATATATTCAGAAAGTTCTTTATTCACTTTGGACACACTCGTTTGTATTGTTTTTTTACACATGATTTCTGGTGAGTTTTGATTATTATTTTTTATTATTATTTTTATTAGATTTCCGGTATGTTAATTCATTTACGCGTAGATCTTTTTGTGTACAGTTTTTTTGAAGTTTTTTCTTCTTATCAACTAGAGCTTTGCCAAGATTTTCAATACATTTGACGGTTCAAGCGTACAGAAATAATGTCGAACTCTACATCAAGACTCACCCGAACTGTGAATGGTATGAATATGTGATCATTTACGATAATTGTTGTTGTTCTGCGATTTTTGCGTTATGCTAATGTCTGAAGAGGGCTCAATCCGGGAGCCGAAACTTGTAACGTTATGTAATTTTGCCTTTGTTGTTTGAAATATATTCTTTTGTTAATTTTAAAGAAACGTGTTGACTCTTACTTTGCCCATTACTTATTGTCATTCTATTTATTCTTCCTATTCCTCGGGATAAAGTTCGCCTATTTGGCACTTGGTTCAAATATCTAATCCAACGACTCTGTCCCGACTGGATTATTAGTTCAAAAAGGTAAATGTTATTCGGTTCCTCGCTATTGTAACCTCTCATAGTAGAAACAGATGGTCTACCGATATTACTTGTTAATAATTTTTATGGTGATGACGAAAGTTTTTAGTCGAAGAAAAGAACTGTGGAGTCCGGACGTAACATTATCTATTTATACAAAATATATCTTTGATATATGCCATTTCCAAGCAATTTCGACTTTGCGCTGCAAAATTCAAAAATTCGCCAGACAATTTTGCCGGACAATTTCGCCGGACAAATTCGCTGGATAATTTCGTTGAACAATTTCGCCAGACAAATTCGTTTTATCATTTGTTTTATATCATATACTTAAATACTAAATTAAATGCGTTTCTTATTGGAAATATTAAATAAAACTGTTAAAATCTTATGAAATTAGTTTTAATGTAATTTTAATCCTAATGAAATAATGACTTGTGATTGGTTGTGCAAAGTCCGCAAAGCGCTCATTCTGGATGAAAATTCTCTAATATTACATTTCACGAAAATCGGACAACTTTTGGCATTTTAATTTCTGTCCGCCCATATTGAATCAGTCATTTTTATTTTTTCTATTCTATACTGATTCAGCCATTTTTAATTTTCAAATTTTGAATTTGAATTCAGAATCAGGGACTCTAAAAATCTAATGCTATATTTCGCTGAAATCGAGCAACTTTTAGCATTTCCGTCCGCCATATTGATTCAACTATTTTAAATTTTTTAATTTGGGTTTTTATTTTCAAAGAGAAATCTCAAAAATCGCTCGTTTTTTAGATCCTTAATTATGGAACTGGAAAGAGGGAAACTGTGTGTCAAATTTTATCTTATATTGTATGAAACATTAATTATAAGAAAGTTTGAAATTAAGATGACAATTATTATCCGAGCTGGGAATGTAAAAGAAAACGGATTTTTGCATAGACGTAATACGTGACATCCCCTCTCCCTCTAACTATAATAACAATTGTCACCTTAATTTTAAACTTCTCTGTAATTAATGTTTCAATATAAGATAAAATTTAACACACAGTTCTCTCTCTCAGTTCCAAAATCGAGGACCTAAAAAACGAGCGATTTTTGCGGTCACTCTTTGAAAATAGAAACTCAAATTAAAAAATTTAAAATATTGTAGCTGAACCAATATAGCGGACGGAAATGCTAAAAGTTGCTTGATTTCGGCGAAATGTAGCTTTAGATTTTTAGAGTCTCTGATTCTAAATTTAAATTCAAAATTTGAAAATTAAAAATGGCTGAATTTCTGAAATTTCTTTGTAATTAATGTCTCTGTAGAGTATTATTTGGCACACAGTTTAGTCCAAAAATTGAGGGTCCAAAAAACGAGCGAAAATAATTTTTTTGGGGGGGGCGATCACTCTTTTAAGTTTGAATTCGGCATCAGCATCCCTGAAAACTCTTTAATATTACATTTCGTTGAAATTGGAGGATTTTTGACATTTTAATTCGTCATATTGGTCTAGTCATTTGGAATTTTCAAATTTTTGGTTCAAAATCAATGAATCTGAAAACCTTTTAATAATATATTTTATTTTCAAATTTTCAGCATCAGCATTCCTGAAATTCCTTTAACACTACATTTGGCTAAAATCAAAGGATTTTTAAAGAGTTCTTAAAAATTTTTTAATACTATATTTCGCTGAAATCGGAAGATTTTTAGCATTTCTGTCCGTCATTTTGTCAGTCATTTTGAATTTTTGAATTTTGGATACGATTTCGAAATCAGATACGATTCCAAAAACCAGAACGGGCCTAACGTTACATTTCGCTGAAATCAGGCGACTTTTAACATTTCCGTCCTCCATGTTAATTCAACTATTTGGAATTTTTAAATTTTGGTTTCTATTTTTAAATTTTAAGTTGAAATTCGGTATCAGCATTCCTGAAAGTTTATTTATTCCATTTTGTGGGAATTATTCTTGATGAAGCTTATAAAGTAAAATATTTTAAAATTAACGTAAAAAAATTGCAAAAAATAAGTCTTTTTTTCAAAGTCAAGTACCTCACGGAAAATAATGGCTTTGACATATGTTATAGTGCATAAATATGTGTAGTTTTTAGGGAAGTTTAATCTTGCGCGAGCAGTATTTAGAATATGAAACGCATTTTGATTTGTTCTAAAGTACAAGAAACCCAAATAAAAATGGAAACTTAAAAATGGTTATTTCTTCGGATCAAATCATTTTTGAAAGAAACTATTTCAAGGCGTTATGAATCTTGAGCAAAGGAATAAAACGATACATTTTGAAACTGATCGGTGATGGCCCCAAAAACCCATCTTATTGATTCTTCTTCTTTAGTTTAGGAAGATATTTTGTTGAGGGTTCAGTAAGGCTCGAATGTGGATTCAGTTAGATAGTTCCCACTTCGATGTAAATACGAGGCGAAAGCTTAACTAAATTCCCAAACAAATGGATTGGTAGAGATAATCTTGCGTTATTTCCTGCGAAATTCTCGATTTTATGTTTGGACTATTATTTGAGGAGTGTTTTAGCCTGACATCACGTTGGTGTTCTTTCATCTGTAGGTTGACCATTCTCCTGGTTCCTCCAATGTATACTTGCCCGCACAAATAAGGTATTTTGTATACTCCTGCGGTTGAGTGGAGGTTTTTGACCTATAGGATTTCTTAAAATTTGTCCTATCTTTTTGGATGGTTTGAAGATAGTTCGAATATTTGTTTAATATATCCTGCCAATCCGATCTGTTATTTCTTTGACATATGGGAAAATGGATAGGATCCTTTCGTCTGATTGTGTGTTAGATGAAGTGGACTGCAAAGTTCACGAAACATTGGCATTCCAAGAATAGATCTGGACACGGAGAAAACTCGCGAAACACATAATTTTTATATAGAAAGCACCTGTGAAAACTTCAAGAATACTATACATAATACAAAAAAATATTTTATATATTTATTACTCTTATCTTAGTGTACAAAATATGTAATAATTATATTCTTGGCAAACAAAATGATGGCGTTACAGCACATCTTTCGTATGCCTGTGCGTGATGAAGGCATCCACTGTGAACAGCAGAACAGATCCAAAGGATATTATATAAAAAATTTAATTAATAAATAATTTAATTTTGTTTATGTTAAATACACTTTAAATACGAAGCGTCACTACGGTCTGAATGTTAAGATGTTAAACTATTATATATATTCATTTAAATAAATTAATTTCAGAAATGATGTATTTAATTAATTATTTTTAATCTGCATATTTCTTTAAATAATGCAATTGACAATAACTAAACAAAATTTTAAATTTGGATTAATTTTACTAGTTCTAGTGTTCATCATTTTTTAATACATCCAAAGAATAGTGAGACCAAGAATAGAATGGCACGCGACCCCGTTATTTCGCGCCATCTAACATTTCTTTTATTTATTATTTAGTTGGCCATGTTGGAATATGGCCAACTTCATCGTCGATGAACACCAGCAAACACCAGCGAACACATGTAAAGTGA
Organism: Trachymyrmex septentrionalis; assembly: GCF_001594115.1. Lineage (NCBI taxonomy): Eukaryota > Metazoa > Arthropoda > Insecta > Hymenoptera > Formicidae > Trachymyrmex > Trachymyrmex septentrionalis. The sequence continues at coordinate 219,056 of NW_017305386.1, read as the reverse complement.
TAAATCTTGAACGTTTTCCAGCGAGGACACAGTCAGATATTGTGTAACATAATGAATCGTTTTATCCTTGTTCAACATAGGCAAACATCATTACATATAAAGAATGATTCACATCTGACTGTGTCTGACTGTCTTTGATGGAAAACATCTTGTAAATATTGAGAAAAATCCTGTAAAGAATAAGTCATGGTTTTTGTTCTTTAATAAAAACTTTTTATACGAACAAGTTTGACAATCCACGATTGTCATTTATGCATTTGCCAAAAGATCTGTCTATAAATCCTATGTATATATCAGTTTCTTATACGCGTGATGCATGTGTCGTGTGCATGATGGACGTGTGCGTACTCCGTTATGTAGGTTGGACGTGTAGCTTACGCTCTCAAACATTTCGTTTGTTCACTACAGCTTAAAATCAGGGTTGTTTTTGTGAATGGATTATAAATGAGCCTTTCATTCTTGGTTTCACTATTCTTTGGAAAACACCATTCTGAGAAAACGCGATTAAAATTTCAATAACAATCTCTTTTCGTCATATTTTAAGCATATGATGGACGCGTTGATTTCTAATCAAAATCAGTTGTATAATCTATATTAAAATTGTGTATCAATGTCATCTATAATACAGATATGTAACTATAACATCAAATAGTAACTGAATTATTCAGGTAAATACGTATAGAACAATTTAACGGCGCCATCGAGGCATCGATTATTGTGTACTGCTTGACATAATCAACTGTATCTTCGTTAATATTGGGAATTTCACTTTCAGATAAAAAAATTTATTTTCATAAAAATTTTTTGATTTTTTTGAAAGTTTGAGGGTGAAATAATTTCTTAAAACAAAATCTCTGTTTCAAAAACAAAAATTATATAAGAAAATAATGTTTTTAAAAAAAATTTTTGTTTTTAAAGCATGAAAATTATTTTAAAGCAGATAATTTTTGTTTTATATAGTAGAACTTTTTTATTAATAACTTTTTAATAAAGGATGAGCGTAAGATAAAACCTGTTGGAGATTACTCAAGGTCATGATCTCGACAACATATTTCAAGATCAAGATCATTGATGATCCCTTATTCTGAATATTTACCCATTGCTAATATTCTACATGCTATATTTAATATAAAACTGACTAATAAAAGTCACTTTTTCGATGTGATATCTGGAGACACGGTAGTGTCTCGGTGTTAGAGCATGGCGCAAGGCACTGTCGTGCTCTTTTACGCGAACCAGCGAGTTGCGCCGGATCGAGATTATCCGATTATAATGATGGCTATCCTAATCAAATTTTAAGTACACTTAATCAATAGCTTACACTCTGATTATATTATACGTGTTTTTATTTTTTCTCTACATACCTTACAAGCGAAGATATTGCGACGCAAAGTCCGGATCTGTCGCTTTTTAGATTCAGATACGTTGTTTTATTATTATTGTTGACTAATTCTCAGAATATACGGTTGCATTGTCTGGCGCTAGAGGTGTTGATCAGATAGAGTAGGTATAAAGAGACTAGCACCAATTAGCAGGAAATCGCTATTTAGTGTCTTATATCTGGAATATTCATATGACGCAATTCCTCGAGTTTTACGAGAACAAGTTACGAGTCTCACGATTCTCCTTAGAATTGACCCATTAATTTCTTTTATGAATAAAAATTAAAAATAATTTTATTCCAAATCTATTCTTTTATAATAAAATTATTGTATAAGATTGAATCTTTAAAAAATAATTTTTTTAAAAATTGTTGCATTTAAAAATACATTGAATTGTTAGAAAATACACTGGACAACAAAATTAACGCAACACCTGTTCACTCTGTAAAAATAAGCAAATTTCAAGATACAATAACTTCGTCCAAAATTGTCGTATCGGAATGTTTAAAAAAGCATTTTACAGATAGAAACCTCTACTTTTCGAGTCACTACTTAAAAAAATGGTCTCATGGAAATTTCATAAAGTTACACAAACATAAATGAAGATATATCAGGCTTCCAAATTTTTTATGAAATTTGCGAAGCTCCACGGAGTGAAAAATTGTATACAAATGCGATTTACATTATTCGAAAGAGCGAATCTTTACCTTTAATTTACTTTTTTACAAAGCTCTGTATGATTTTTTTTCATCGAGTTATTCAACGTTGAAATAAAAGGACCATTTTTGCTTGGCGGTAATATAAGTTCATACATTCAAGATAATTATAATAAATAGTATATAATAAGATAAATAGTATAAAAATATTTACGTATCAATCTTACGTTCAGTCAGTGCAGTCGTTTTGTCATAATCATATCTATACAATTTGTTAAATTGTTTTTATATTACGACATAAAGCAAAGTTTAATATTTTTATACATGATTATCAATCCACTTAATGTTGTTAGACTTTGATTAGCATCTATAAGTTCAGCATATCTAACAGAAACACCAGTCACTAAAACAGAAATGAAATTAAAAGAACATATATAAAAATTATTGTTGGATAGCATTTTTCACTATAATGAGTTGGAGGTAACAGAAGAAATCTGTCTCGGTTATCAAGAATCTTATCAACTGCATAATTCTGAAATAATTGAAGATGACGAAGAAGCATGGAGTGAAGATAATTTAAATTCTCATCCTCAATATTCAAATGATGACGCAGACTGTGACAGTTCTTATAAAAGAACTGTTGAGTATTGACAGAATTGGGATATTACTGAAAAAAATAACAACAAAAGGAATCGTCCGCTAAAATCAGCGCAAAATAAATTCCGAAAAGTTTTATCTGAACGTCAATTAAGACGATAGGAAAAACAATTACATTTAGATGGAAATCATATAGAAAAATTATCTTACATCTCCAAATTTACACATAATATTGAATAAATTTACTGCAGCTATTGAATCAGGATTCATAATTCATGATATCGATCTACAGAGGTGGGCTTTACAAGCTTAAGAAAAAATAGGAAATTTAAATCCTATATTTAAAGCATCTCACAATTGGATATCAACATTCAAAAAGTCTCATCGAATTGTTTCAAGAAAAATTACAAAATTTGTAACTAGAAGAACAATAGAAGATTCCGTTAATTTGCAAAATGCAGCTGATAATTTTCTGAAAACAGTAAAACCACTTATTGAACAGTTTGGATCTGAAAATGTTTTTAATTCTGATCAAAGTGATTTTCAATTGGAAATTCATTCTGGAAGATCATTGCTCTAATCAATAAAGAAAGTAGAGTGTGTTGTGCAATCTATATCATCAACATATCTACTCATACATCATACAACTAGTAATATCGTGTAATGGAAATTTGCTGTCACCTTTATTTATTGTATTAAAAGAAACTAATGGTATATTTGAACCAAGAGTACAAGAAATCTTATTTTTTATTTACACCAATAAATGTTATTGTAAAAGCATCTAAATCTGATAAAATAACTTTAAGTAATTAAATAAATTTCCTTTTACAACAGATTTCCAGATACTATTTTACTATTAAAAAGTAAATATAAATTTGCATAAACGAAATTGTTACGTCCAGGCCCTAAGTTTCTTTTATTTCAATGGGAAGAAGGAATTATGAGGAGGACCAAGAAAGGACGCAACTGATACCGTTCTTGTGGTTATCACTCTGAGGCGGGTGTCACAAGTTGGAAGCACTTGATTATATCCCAGATGTGGGTCAACGTCGATGCGCAACGCCCAATTTGAGATTATGCATCCGTCGGTTCTCTTTTAGGTCAAGGAATTTAATCCTTTTGACCAGAGATTGAACCTGTACGATCCTTGTCAAGACGTAGTGAATCGGAAGGGTACCAAAATAAAATTTAGGCAATCATTTATATATATATAGATATATATATGTTTATTTAATTTAAGTGTATATCATTATAAACGCTAACTTTGCTTAGATATTCGTATAAATATATATAAT
>NW_017305386.1:212956-215026 GCF_001594115.1 Trachymyrmex septentrionalis | reverse complement strand
CAAATTTACACATAATATTGAATAAATTTACTGCAGCTATTGAATCAGGATTCATAATTCATGATATCGATCTACAGAGGTGGGCTTTACAAGCTTAAGAAAAAATAGGAAATTTAAATCCTATATTTAAAGCATCTCACAATTGGATATCAACATTCAAAAAGTCTCATCGAATTGTTTCAAGAAAAATTACAAAATTTGTAACTAGAAGAACAATAGAAGATTCCGTTAATTTGCAAAATGCAGCTGATGATTTTCTGAAAACAGTAAAACCACTTATTGAACAGTTTGGATCTGAAAATGTTTTTATTTTATGTTTTTAATGCCAAACACAAACAAATAGACCGATCTGGCTGTAACTTGGTGTGTGTTCCTCCAAGAGATGCTACTAACTAAATCTAACCTTGATACGCGCCAGTAGTGCCATCAGCAGTGACTTTGCACGGACTTTTCGAACGACCCTCGTATATATAAATTCAACTCCGGATGTACGCTTTACAGGTTACAATACTGTGAGTAGGATACATACATTGTTTTTACAGAAATCGATGCTAAAGAAAAATGTGATAGATTTCTGTGTGTATTAAAAGGCAGGAGAGGAACTTCTTATAAGTTCGATGAGATGTTCAAGTGATTCGTATATCTCATCATAAAATGTGTTGTCTTCCGGAGGAACTCTTCTTGTCTTCCGGAGGAGAGTGAGAGGGAGCAGAAAGTTCTGAGCTTTGGAAATTATCGAGGGTAAGAGAATAGAAGGGGGAAAGGAATTCAAAATCCAAGGGACTGGCGATTTAATACTAGAGGAACTATCGATTGGGTTGTCGGAGGTAAGTCTATCACAGAGGAGCCTTGATCTCGATATTTTTGGCACAAATGAGCCCTTCTAAGTTAACGATAGGCTTGAGGGGAGATGAATTTTCTGGTCTGTATCCGCGCAATAATTAGGACGCTAACCCTTCTGAGTTTCTAGAGCTTGGTCCGCTTCTTGCGTCCTGCTTTGTGTCTATTCCGCCTATCTATTAAAATTTTCTCTTGTTAGTGCCCATGATAGATAATTAGAAAAACGTAGAAGAAGAAGATAATTTCGAAAAGAAGGGAGAGGGAGATAGATTTTTTAGGAGTTATGATTTGGTTTTCGGGAGAGTAACTACGGATTACTTACGGCATTTTATCGCTTAAGTATAGTAACTGTAAATACGGAAAAGAAGAATTACTTGAAAAGTTTTACCGCTTAAGTAATTCGGAGCAGAGAAAGAGATGAATTACTTGAAACGTTTTACCGCTTAAGTAATTCTGAGTAGAGAAAGAGATAAATTGTTTGAAGCGTTTTAAGCGCTTAAGTAATTTGTTAGGAAAAAAGATAGGCTGGCTGTGTCTGTGGTAAGAGAGAAAAAAATTGAAGAGGAATAAGAGAGCGAGAGAATATTGATGGTCATATAATTTTGAAGTTAAAGTAATATGAAAAAGAAAAAAAGAAAATTTGTTCTTACTATTTGCTGGAGATAGTGGCAAACTATAGCGGGAATCCCCGGTAATGTCTCAGTTATGTCTCAGTGATGCCTCTAACTAAGGGTGAAAGATCTTCAACATGGACTATTGAATTTTCTTGGTTCACTGACCCGAGAACTCCGCACTTAAACTCGTCGATTGAACTTGAATTTCACTTATGAAAGCTCAAAAAAATTTTTATAACTGACTGCACTTTTCCGAAAGGCGATATATATATATATATACTATATATATACACGAGGTGTGATCAAAAAGTAAGGTGAATTTTGTTATAAAATAAAAAATCTTTATTTATTCATCCAAATCAATTTGATCCCCTTCAAAGTAATCCCTCTCCAATACAATACACTTATACCAACGTTTTTTCCATGCCTCGAAGCATGCCAAAAAGTCGTTTCCTGGTATAGCCTTCAAAGCGCGCAGCGATTCACGTTGAATCTCTTCAATAGATTCAAAGCGGTGTCCCCGGAGCGGTCTTTTGAGTTTAGGAAATAGCCAAAAGTCACACGGAGCTAAGTCAGGTGAATAAGGCGGTTGCGGAACGATATGAGTGGAATTTTT
>NW_017305386.1:209473-212234 GCF_001594115.1 Trachymyrmex septentrionalis | reverse complement strand
TTTGTGTCAAAATTAAGTGCGCGGACGCATTCCGAATGTTGACTGTGGCATACGAGTATGGTGAAGCTACCTTGGACCGAAGCAACATTTATCGGTGGTACAAAATGATCTCAGAGGGCCGAGAAGATGTGAACGACGAAGAGCGTGCCGGACGCCCGAGCACTTCAACAACAGACGAAAACATTGATGAAGTGAAGAAAATAGTGAAGAAAATTCTTGCCACAGGGTAGAACGGTCAATAAGGAATATTACCTGCAAGTTATGCGCAATTTGCGCGAAGCAATCCGCCAGAAACGCCCGGATTTGTGGAAGAACAAAAATTGGCTTTTGCGGCGTATAATCAACTCTCTTGATTTTAATAAGTTAATTTTATTACACAGTTGAATTCCGTTTTCTTTGAAGCGAGCGGTAAACGATGCTCGTAGTAAAAGGTTTGCGACACTTAAAGCGTTCGGTTCGATGCGTACAGGTAGTTCGCCTTGGTACAACGTTGAATAACTTCGCGTTCGACAAAGTGTTTATTGCGAGTAGTGACGAGACGGGCAAATCTTATCGTAATCGTTGGTAAGTCTCGCGCACTAGACTGTCTCGCGGTACGCGTATATCGTTCACGTTATAGTAGAAGGCAGCGGTTATTCGCGACAACGAGTCGGTTCGTTCGCACTTCACTGTTCGCGAATCTGTGTTAAGAGCGAGGAGCGATATTGATCTACAATATATTGATCGGGATTCGGTGGGGAACTGTCGATTTTCACACGGAGAGTGTGCGCGATCGATGGTTTTCTCGGTCTGCGCAAGAGGGGTCGAGTGTCATTTTGGGACAAACAGCGTGATTAGCACAGAATCAAGGTATGCTCGCTGTTTTGATCGTTTTGTGTCGACGAGGTATTTGTCCGCTCCGAAAATACGAAAAGACTAACGATAATTCCAGAACAACAACTATTTGACAACTATTTAAATTTTATGCATGTTAAGTTGCATTAAATCGCCAGAAAATATAGTTTCAGGGTGAACAAAGCAGAGAGGTTTTTGTTCCTTCTATTTCATGGATAGTAATGGAAGAAGGCGAAAAAAGACTGAAAAAGAATTCCACCGGAATTAAATATGGATTGGCGGAATTCGGAATAAACACCGGAATACAGGAACGGGGAAGTTGACTTAATTCCATGCCGGATTTCGTGTGGATCGAAATAATGAGGGCCGATCGTAAAAGTCCCCTCGGGAATAGGTGCGGTAGTCCGCGGGAAATGTCTAACGAATGACTTAAATGAATCACTCTCTTGCGGAAATAAGATCTCGATGGTGGAGGAGGAATTTCTTCTAGGAACTCCACGTTGTCCGTGGAGTTCGTCGGAGACGGAGTTCTTCTGGAGGAAAACGGGATTGAAATAACGGATGAATCAGGTGTTGACGGAGGAGGAAAATTCACTCCGTCAGAACGTCCGAAAACACAGGTGACAGAGATCGAGAAGGAGGTGAAGGAGTTCGAGAGGGAGGTGAAGAAAAAGGAGGAGGTATCACCTTTAACGCGTCTCAGTTAACAGGTAGAGCTGACGAAGCCGTTAGTGGCGAAGGTGATGGAGACAATGCGTCCTCGACTGGGTGACTCCGATCTCGAGAAGCTTCAAGGTACTCCTGGTACGCTTGTTGCAGGAGTTTCCGCACTTCGTGGTAGGCTCGGCTTATAAGCCAACCTTTGTGGGGACGGTTTAAGCGTGACACTGTGGTTTTGCGTTGGGTTAGGTTTTGCGGTGAGTATACGGATATATAAATTAAGACGGGACTTACTGCTACTCTGCAAGTTTTGGCTTTCAAGTATGACTGCCGGAGGTTCGGTCTCAGTGATCTTTGACTGCAGGTGGCTGAATGTTCTGTGGACCCAAGTGATTTGGGAGACACTGGAGTGACTCGATCGTGTCGCGGATCACAATTAAAGTTGGTTGATAGAACTGATCTCTCGCGGACCGGCAGAGAGTCGTATTCGATATTTGAAATTTTACTGGGCTGGTAGCGGATCGGCAAAGGTTCATGGTTGAATTTTGACTGGTAGCGGACCGATAGAGTGACATTTTGTAACTAAATTTTGATTGACTGCCTGTTCGCGAAGGGCCTCCTTTATATATTTGCGATTTAGTAGTGCCGCATGCAGGCCTCGCGTACTAGTCTAATCTAGGATTAGGATTAAGGATATCGGTTGAAATGGGATATGTGTCTAAAACAATTTCCGTCATCGATTATTTGCCGGATACTCAATAGTTTAGAGCCACATGTGTCATTTATTACCGACAACTGCTGTTTGTAATTTTTAATCTATTCATTTTTTTCTGTTCCTCGGAATAAAGTTCGTCTATTCGACACTTGGTTCAAATATTTAATCCAACAACTTCGTCCCGAGTGGATTATTAGTCTAAAAAAGCGATTGTTATTCGACTCGTCACTTCGGTTTGTAACTTCCTATAGTAGAAACAGATGGTCTACCGATATTACTTGTTAATAACTTTTATGGTGATGACAAAAATTCTAATCGAAGAAAAGAACTGTGAAGTAACTGGACAGAAGTAACAATAAGATGTTTACAGTTATTCCTATCATCTATTCCAAGAAATTTATCTTTTCTTTGAAAAATATGTCACAACTCTGATACATGATACGTGATTTATCAGGTTATTTCTTATATCTCATTACACATGACGATTCAGACGCGAGATTTTCTACAATTTAAATATACTTTATATATATGTATATATATTTATATATAATA
>NW_017305386.1:200797-208977 GCF_001594115.1 Trachymyrmex septentrionalis | reverse complement strand
ATTATATATATATATATATTAACTCTGTTATTATTTCTGTCACATTTATGTCTAAATTCTAAACAATATTGTAAGGTTCGTAACATAAATATATACGGAAACGTTAATAATTAATTCTCGTAAATTATATGTTGTAATATAACTTTATTACACATAATTGAATTCACAAAAAAATAATCTTTAATTTGATGAAAAAAAAATTTGAAAATTTAAAAAATTATGGGTGGTGGGTATTTTGTTAAACAAAAAAATAAGCAAAACTTTTTGTTATATAAAGTACTTTTGAAACCAACAACTTTTGTTTAAAAAATTTTTTTCTATTTTTTATATTTCCGATATTTGCTTTGAAAGAAAAATACTGTTTTTTTTTAAGGGGTGTTTTCATTCCTTGAACATGAGTTAATAAAGAAATATGTGTCTTTTAGATTTTCGTGTTTAATAACATAATTTCATGGAGAATCAAATCGGTTCCGGACAGTTGTGAACCTTCCCTTGTCAGTTACGGTCATCTTTGAGCTTAGGCCCTCGTCAGTGGTGCAATACTTACATCAGCGCCAGCACACCAAAAGCGGATATGCGTATTCGTCCTAATAAAAATCAATCCTGGCAGTTCCCGTTAGTACAGATACGCATCACATCCATTTTCGACACTACGATTTTATCGAGTTTCGGAAAATAGATGGAGGATGTGTGTGAAATTGGCCACGCACTTTTCAAATTTTGTAATTTTTTTGATTGTACTGTGTTGTGCTACGTTTGTGCCAAATTGTATCGCAAACCGCAGCTCAATAATATAAAGAATTTAAAAAAAGAATTTAGCTAGCTTTAATAATATTTAAGAATAAAACATTTTAAACCTGTGTAACTTGTGAACAGTGTAAGATAAATATAGATATAATCGAATTCTGCAAGTTGTGCTACTCAACATCTATGAGGCGCGTAGATAAGAAGTAGAAATTAGCTTAAAGTCGATTGAAGATTTTGAAAAGAGTGGGAGTAAATAAAAAATTTGTCATTTTTGGATTTTTTAGTTGTGCCGGATTGTGTACGATAGTACATTTTTCCTTATGGAAAAGCTTCCTCAGATCAGCTCATTTCGCGGTGTTGATGAACTTGTGAATCAGAAATCAGAAATTTTTCGTTCCTAAAAATTCCTAACATCTGATTCACAATTTCATCTATATTACGAAATCTATTGATCTGAAGAAATTTTTCCATAAAGAAAAGTTGTTGTACTGTCGAAGCACAATCCGGCACAACTAAAAATCCAAAAATGACAAATTTTTTTACCTTCAGTCTTTTCAAAATTTTCTATCGACTCTTAAGCTAATCGCTAATTTTTATACACGTGCCTCGTACGTTTTGAATAGCAAAATTCAACACAACTCGCAGCATCCGATTATCTTACACCGCTTGCAAGTTACATGGGTTTGAAATGTTTTATTCCTAAATATTATTGTACTAAGGTCAACTAAATCTTTTTTTTTTTAATCTTTCATGTTGAACTGCAGTTTGCTGCACAATTTAATACAAACGTAGCACAACATAGTAAAAAAATTACAAAATTTGAAAAGTGCGGGGTCAACTTCACATACGTGAGGTAAGATTACTATATTTGTAAACGACCATTTTTTTTAAGTGTTTGTTTCACCGACGTAGTTGTTCGATAATTGAATGGGGTCGACAAAAATTTTTGAGCGATTGCATGAGAGTAGCGTCATGACAGACTGTCGCGATGCTACTCTCATCTACTGCTTTCACGCAATCGCTGCCGCGCATGCGCGAGTTTCCGGACCCATCTCGGAACATTGCTGCCTAGGAGCGATAGAAATCTTTACCCTGAACATTAATGGAATGTCAAGCTAAATCATATCAACATCAGCATTGGCAGAACGTTGTGACGGGATGGCACGACATCAAATTCTATTCGATAAGACCATTACTATATGATGTCACATTTTCCGAGGAAGTACAATCTATCCCGGTTAGCAGAAATCTTAACATAAAGGTAAGGAGGCTGAATGGACGCCCACTCAGTTATCCCATCTGTTAAAATTAACAATAGGAAATTATTCGTAGGCTCAGAATTAGGAGCTCTTTATGAGCTCTTAAATCAATGTCCTTTCGAAATGAGCTTCATCCTTAAAACAATGTCAAAACTAGTTTACGTTCAAGTAAGTTATTGAAAATAGCACTACATCTAAAATTTCATTAGTAAATATGGTTTTGGCATAAATTTGATACAAAAATATATAATTCTTAATTTTTGTTACAACCCCTTAGCAGAAAAACTACTTCCTGTCCTTTTTACGCAAGAGAGAACTATGTTCCAGTATAAGAAAATAAATCATTTTATGATGAGAAATTATTTGCTGATTTAGGAGATTGCAAAATACGATACGTACCGATTTATGAGCTGCAACCCTTTAACAGGAAAATATTAAACACGGATAAATGATATCCACTTTATATTTGTTCTCAAATTGTAGGAAAATAAAAGTTACTTTAAGAAAAATAAAAAATCAGATTTTTGTAGAAAGTCCAACAAATGTTGAAAAAAATAATACAATCAACATTTTCATCATTAATAAATATCATTAAAAAAAATTACAATAATAGAAGGACAAAACACATGAGTCTATAAAATCACATTCCTTGGTATATATACAATGGTCGAAACTTTGTAGCAATAAGGGGCTTGTAGCAATAAAATAACGGAGATGAGATTTTAAAAAGTTAGATAGGTATTATAAGAGAATGCAGGAGCAAATTGTAAAAAACGTATAATCTTATGAAATAAAGGTATATATTTACAAAGATATATATTTTTAAATGCAAAATAATAAGTATGACAAAGGCTTAATAAATAAAAAATTATGTTACATACTCTACAACTGTTTTACTACAATAAAATAAAAAAATTTTCCTTATTAAAAAAAAGATATAAACGAAAAAGGTATAAATAAACTTTTGTTTCAATAAAGAAAACTTTTTCCAATTTTCTGTCATAAAATGACTAATTTACTTTTCGATTTTTTAACATAGTTTTTTCTAAAATGAAAAAGGCAAAAGCTAGTTGTAACTTAGGTAAGAAGTTGTAGCTCAAAAATCAGTTTACGCGTATTTTAAGAGCTCCTAAATCAACAGATAAGTTCTTATCATAAAATGATTTATTTTCCCACATTCTGTATCATAATTCTCTCTTGCGTGAAAAGTACAGGGAGTGATTTTCCTGCTAAGGGATTGCAGCTCAAAAATTGATTTATGCATATTTCACGAGCTCCTAAATCAGTGGATAATTTCCAATCAAAAAATGATTTATTTTCCCATACTAGAACATAGTTCTCTCTTGCATGAAAAGGGCAGGAGGTTTCTTAAGGGACTGCAGCTAAAAAATTAAGAATTAAATATTTTTGTATCGGATTTATACCAGAATTATATTCATTAATGAAATTTTAGATGCTATTTTCAATGACAATACTTCTTGAGTTGGGGATAAGGGATGGAGCTCAAAGTTCGAAAGAACACTGATTTAAGAGCTCATAAGGAGCTTCTATATCAGTTTTTATATTTTCATAAAAAAGATTATGATATAGAATATTTTACATTTTCATTATGTATACATTTGTAATTACTATAACGATTAAATTGATATTTTCATAATATCTATTAAGTTTTTCTAAATTGTACAATATCATTACAAGGCTAATAATTGAGAATAATAAAACCAATAATTGACCTAATAATTGTTGATTGTAAAAATGAATTTAAGTTACTTTTATTCTGATGTTCTTGCCTTTTTATTATTAAATATTTAATTCTTCTTTTGATAAACTTAAAATTAGATATTAATCAATTATTATTATTATTATATTAAGTATTAGTTAATGATTCCTTTTATTATTATTATATTTATTAATCTTACATTTTTAATTATTTTCATTTTTATTTATAAGTTCAATACTTTCAAGGGAAATACAAGTTAGAAGATCTACAACTATGATTTAGGTAACTGATTACTTAAATTGTACATTGTGCAGCATATTACGAAACGACTTATAACAAATTAATTTGTTATTGATAAAAAAATTAACGTCTAACAATAAGTTGTTTAGCATCAAGTTATAATATAATTTCTAATGTTTATTTATGTAATAAATAAAAAATAAGAAATAATTTAAGTGCTACATATTTGACAATTCTCCCCTAGATACTGATATGAAAATAATTTTATTTGAATCACCGAAATACAATAATTATATAAAATGCAGCTTAAACCGATCTCAAAATTATTTGCAAAAATATTAGGTGTACAAAAAAGTTCTGAGCTTTAGATTTGATACAACCGAAATAACAATTTAAATTTTATATATCTTCCCGCCCTTTTGGGGTTTTAAAACAGTAACATTTAACCTCCTGAAATGCGATACGGTTTGGCGTTTGATGCACATAACCTCAAAAATCAGTAGTGTTCACGATGGCAATTACAAAAGAGCATATTCGATTTTCCATCCACTTCGCGTTTCATCTGAAGAAAAATGCTGCTGAAGCCACTGAAATGATTTGTGCTGCATATGGAGAGAACGCTGTAAGTCATGCAACATGCAAAAGGTGGTATCAAAAGTTTCGCCAAGGAGATTTCAGTCTTAAAGATGAATCGCGTGCTGGACGCCCTGAAAAGATTGAAACGGACGAATTGCAAGCACTGCTGGATATAAACTCTGCGCAAACTGAAAAGGAGCTTGCAGAACAGCTTGGCGTTACGCAGCAAGCCATTTTTTTCGTTTGTTTTTAAATAAAGATTGAATTTTACAAAAAAAAGCTCAGAACTTTTTTGTACACCTAATATATTATTTTAAAGAATTAATTTTTATAATAATTTCTTTTATCTTATGTCTCCTTTACAATTAAATTTTCTTAGTGGTAGTGCATAGATTGTATGTTTTTGAGTAATAAATTGTAAAAAATAGCATTATTGCAATAAAAACAATTTTCCTGTCTACAAATTTAGCTAGATACAGATCTAAAAATAATTTTGTTAGATCAAAATAATTACATTGGTACAAGCTGGTTGCTAGAATATTAAAATCTTTGTAGTACGAGGGCAAGTCAATAAGTTCTTAAAAAATCTGTCAAAGGGCATTCGCAGTGTCATGTCACATTTTGACGCAGTGTAATGTCACTTTTTGACAAGTAGCATCTTTCAGCTGATTACTGTCAAATTTTGAGCGGATTCATCGCGTGGTTTCATTTCTGTAGACGATTAAAGCGAACAACCTTTGTATTTTTTGCAAAATGGAAAAAAACGAGTTTCGTGCAGTAATCAAACATCTACATATAAAAGGTTTAACACCGAAAGAAATCAAAGCCGAGTTGGATAATGTTCATAGCACATTTGCACCAGCGTTTGCGACTGTATACAATTGGGTAAATGAATTTAAACGTGGTCGTACATCCACATGTGATGCACCTCGTTCGAGACGTCCAATTGAGGCTGCTACGCCAGAAATCATCAATAAAGTCCACGATATTGTTTTGACTGATCGACGACTGAAAGTGCGCGAGCTTGTTGAGGCCACAGGCATATCACATGGCACAGTGATTTCAATTTCGCACGAACAATTGAATACGAAAGAGCTATCGGCAAAATGGGTGCCGCGTTTGCTCACTGTGGACCATAAGCGCGACTGTGTGACGATTTCAAAACAATGTTTGGAGGTGTTTTAATGTAATCCAGAATTTTATTAATTTCTGTGTCGATTCATTACTGTGGGCAAAACATGGATCAATTACTTCACATCCGAGACGAAGGAACAGTCAGAACAATGGACTTCACCACCTCCGAAGAAAGCAAAGACCGTGAAGTCGGCCGGAAAGGTGATGGCTACAATTTTTTGGGATGCACACGATATAATTCATATCGATTACCTTCCGTTGAAGCAAACGATCAATGGCGATTACTACGCAGTCTTATTGGACCGTTTCAACAACATTTTAAAGAAAAAACATCCTCATTTGACGAAAAAGAAAGTGCTCTTCCATCAAGACAACGTACGGGTTCACACGTACCCGGCACCGATGGTCAAATTCAACGAATTTCGCTACGAATTGCTTCCCCATTCAGCATATTCACCAGATTTAGTCCCCTACGACTATTTCCTGTTTCCAAATCTGAAGAAATGGTTCGGAGGAAAGAGATTCATCACCAGAGAGCAGCTTATCGCCGAAACAGAGGCTTATTTTGAAGAGTTGGACAAATCATATTATTTAGACGGCTTAAAAAAATTGGAGAATCCTTGGATCAAGTGTATCGAGCTGAAAGGAAACTATGTTGAAAAATAAAAATGAATCGATCAAAAAAAAATGTGTTTTACTATGTTTTTCTAGAAACTTATTGACTTGCCCTTGTATCATCAACGCTTAAGCATTCCACATAATTATTTTGATAATCTAACAAAATTATTTTCAGATTTGTATTTATATAATAATTAAATTTTTAAATACTTTCACAAAACCGTGAATTTTTTTCGTATATAAAAATAAGGCGTTGTATTCAGTCCGCAGTATGAAATTACCTCTGCAAAGGGATTTTATCCTTTGTCGATGTTTAACGGTAGCTTGTGAAATCAAAGTCATAGCGACTTTTGCATATAACTGAGATGGAAATAGTCTAAATTTCCAGTGCATTTTTACAAAAAGATTAAAAGTTTTTATAAAACTCGATGCAATGGAGATTAAAATTATTTAGAGATAATCATTGAAATGCGCGAACTGCAATTAATTTTCGACACGTTTCTTTCATATAGTCCTCGTAAAGTTCAATTATTCACGGGGAGTCTCAACTTCTTTGGCGCAACATTAAATGATCACTATTCAGTGCACTCGTTGACATTTGGAGAAGGCTCAAAGGTAAACTCCCAACAATTTCCGAAATCGAGTACTATTTTGAGCTCCCGAAGTCATTTAAAAACGTATAAAACATATTTAAAATAAATTAAAATTTTATTCTCATGCAAATAATGTGCACAATATTCGTAGACAGCACGATACAAATTAAATCATATCTCATATGAATAGCATGCTACTTTTAATCGTACGCATATATATAGTAATAAGCGTTATAGCATCAACTTTTGCTCTCCTGTAAATTATAAACATTAAAATAATTATGTGACTATCTATCGAGAAATATCGACAGAGATGTTATGTGCTGTTCGCTCTCAGGCGCATTGCCGCAATCCTCTTGCAATTTAATTACCAATTTTCCCTCGTTACTATGCAATCGACATTGGCGTGTGTGCGCGTTAGGCGCGCATCATTAAGTTTTACTTTTGTCCGTGATATTAATTAACAATTCTCTGTGCGTTGTGTTCTTGCGTCCTTCATGCGCATTAAATTTCCTCCCGTTTAGAGGGCGAGAGATCAGAGACGTGCAGTCCTCCCCAATGCAAGACTCGCCGTCACTTCTGCATCAGAGCTTGTTAAAACGTTACTGCGGTTGTAAGTAAAGCGTGAAAGCAATTAGTTCCCATTTGTAATTTGCGGCGTTGTTTGATTTAGCTTGCAGCGTTGCGACGCAACACGGCACAACGTGATGTGTAAACCTTAAGCGCGCGTGTTTAAGTACATAGGTGATACTTAAATTAAATACTAGTCGGAGCACGCTGCAAACATGTTTAGAGAATTAAGAAATGTCCGTAAAATAGAACACAAAGGGCGATAAGTTGCTACGGGTTTGATTAGATATTAGAGTTGTCATTCATCCTCTTTTTCCCGGATATTCTCTTTTTCGTCCTTTTAGGGACGTTTAAGGAGATTTTTCGAAGGTGTCCGTGTTAATTATGAACATCGGAAATTTCAACGAATCTTCTAAATATTTTATTTTGATCTCCTTCTACACTCCTGTATTAATTTCGATCTACTAAGACTATTGCACTAATAAGTGCAATAAGCCTTAAGCTGTAAGATCATAGCCCAGATAGAACTGAACATTCCAAAGATGTCCTTCTTAAATTCAATTCCCGTTCGCATATCCATAGATATAAAATGGACATTTTTGATTATATCCGAATATTCTCTTCAGAACATTCTATAGATGTCCGCACAACTCTTACAATATTTTTCTTTATTATTTTTATAATATTTATTATTATTTAAAATATTTCTATATCCTAATTTTA
>NW_017305386.1:182577-200484 GCF_001594115.1 Trachymyrmex septentrionalis | reverse complement strand
GTAAAATAATCGTTCTGTAAATTCTAATTTTTAAGCGCCTAGACAATATCCGCGAACCGAGTAGTTTCTTAACCGAATAGAAGCACGCATTCCCCAAATTAATTCTTCTCTTGAGCTCTTCTCTTATTTCATTAGTTTGGTTTAAAATCGATCCTAAATACTTAAAATTGCTAACCTGTTCAAAAATTTTATCATACATTTTCATACATTTTCATACAATTTTTATCATACAAATACAAATTTTATCATACATTTTCATACATTATTCATACATTTTCTCCCGTTTTATCGAATCATACGCTTTTTTAAAATCAATGTAAAGTTGATGTACCGATTGGTCGAATTCCCATTTTTTCTCCAAGATTTGCCGAATAGTAAAGATTTGGTCCGCAGTCGATCTATTTCTCCTAAAGCCGCATTGATGATCTCCAATTATCTCACCTGCATATATGGTACAAGCCTCATTAATAAAATATTCGACAGAATTTTATAGCATGTTCTTCTCTTAAAAACACAAATTTTGTTCTTATCTAATCGTTGTGTTTTTAAAGCAGAAATTTTTATCTTTAAAGCAGAGAATTATAAATATATTCATTACACACTTTATCTTACGTAAGAATGTGTTTAATCTTCTTAGTTTCATTATTTTTAGAATGTTATACAATAGATTTATCATATATCTAGTAAAGCAAAGATTTAATAAACTTGATAATAAATTAAACCACAATGATTTATATGAAATAGACATAATTAATTACTATATTAGTTGTGTTTAAAACTAAAATCTTTTTAAAACCTATTAGAAAGTAATGTCGGAAAATGCAAAAAGTTATACTAGAAATAAATAATTTTAAAAAATAGATAAATCACACATTTTTTGACTTCCGCCGGTTGATTATCACTGTCAGAATCGCAACAGTTTTTTATCAAGATTGCAAGAAAAAAATTCAAATTTGGAAAAGGCCTTATTGTATTATAAATAATTATCTTATTTTCAGATGAGTATTAAAATTTTTAGATGTCTATTTAAATATTGAGACATTCTAACAAACTCGTTCTTGCCGTGTATCATTCAATCTTTTTTTTTTATTTTATCCATTTGCTATCTTGGAATTGCGGAAGTTACGGTACAATGAAATCAAGGAGTAATAATTTCAGAATGGATTGTACATAGAATTTTCATAACTGTTAAAATGTAATTGAATATGTAGGTAGGTCTCTCTCTCTCTCTCTCTCTCTCCCCCCTTTCTCCTCCCTCCTCCTCCCCCTCCTCTCTCTCTCCAGATTCCTGTGAAATGTTTGCATCGTGGAATATTTCGATTTACTTTCATTTAACTATATTATTACAGCCGCGAATGATCGCGATCATTAACGATAATGTTCGGAAAAGTGATAATCTCGAAGTAATTATGAGAATTCGCGCGCGTCAACTTTAAGTCGATCATTTTTCATTATCTTTCGTCTATTAATCATTGAGAGCTTCGATTGATTATGAGGCAGCGACCGTTTGGCACAGAGCGCTTTCATAAGTCAGATCAAACGCCAATTATAAAGCTTAAATCTTTTTTGTCCTTTTCCCTTAACCATTAGTCACGATTAGAAACTCCTTTTCAAGGGTTTAAAAAAAACGGTTTTTGAGTACAGCATCAGTTATAAGCTGGGCGATTTTTATCCTCGATATATTACGTATTACTATGATTAAAGGACCGGTGATAGGAACAAATTATCTTTTGATTCACAGTGAATACAAATTTACACGGAGAGGTGGAGACATATATTATTTGAATACGAATAGTATGATAGCTTCTAATTAAAATGTAATGTATAATTTAATGGTCCAATTAGTTAAGTGCAATAGCGAGAGTAATTCTGAATAATACAAGGATGGACTCGATGGTATTGTTGATATTTGTGATTTGTATATATTGTATATAATATTAAGGCTCTTGAGTATTCACCGTAACCATATTGATTCATGAAGTTATAAGCGAAAAATATGTCATTAATGACAGGTTAATTTTTCTTAAATATGTCATTAATAATGTCATTTGTAAATAAAGACAAAACAATTTGAATAAAATGGAAAAATGAGATTGCTGTAAAACACTTGTAAAAATGAGCCGAAACTGTCCTTATCTCGCCTTAATAAAGGGTGTCCCAAAATTAACGCAAGATTTGAATTAAATAGAAAACACAGTTTTTAGTCTTTTGATTGTTATTTTTTTATTGAATCATAAAGTACATAGGATAGGGTTATTTGTGGAATAACACATCGGGCAAATGGCCTCCACGGCTTTGCATGCACATACGCACTCGTTTGTCGAAATTTTCCATGACCATTTTGCATAAATGTGGCTAAATTTCGTTGATGCAGCGTTGAATATCCTCCTTTAATGCACGGGTGATTGTGGACTTCTTGACATAGACCTGTGATTTCAAATAACCCCATAAAAAGAAATCTAATGGTGTTAAATCACACGATCTAGGGGGCGATTTTGGCGATTAACAAAGCCATCAAGGTGAAAATGTGCTTCATCGCTTAGGATGATTTTGCTCGAAAAATCAGCATCCATTTGTTGATGTTCAATAATCCATTTTCACGCTTCATTTTCACTAACCCTAAACTGTCAGCTGTTAAATTGTTTTTTTTTTTGGGTTGCCAACACTTTACTGCACAAATGGCGGCAAATTCAAATCTTGCGTTAATTTTGGGACACCCTTTATAATAAATAATTGTAAAAGGTACGTAAAGTGCGTTTACTAGTTTTTATTCAATATGCATGCGTAGTTTATTTTCACTTCACAAACCTTTTTCGACTATTTACTGACAATCAAGGGGAATAAGAATCGGTATATTTTTATACAAATGTTTTACAGCGATTTCATTATTCCGTTTTATCTAAACAGGAGGTTAGCACGGTAATGCGTTACTTGTAACGTCATTACCGTTACAAGTTACTTTTTTTGGTAACGAATGAGTAACGACGTTACATTTTCTTCTGAGTAACGTTCATGTTAACGCAGTTATATTTTTGAGGTATTGGTAACGATTTTACTAGTTTATCGTTATTTATTTTTATCGTTACTTTATGTCTAGCCACGTAAAAGTTTTAGTATTAACTATATCGTGTATATATAGGTAATTCGGTTTTTAATTTAAATTTTTAAGTGTATGACCAATAACTTTTTGATTATATTTTAATGATTGTTATGTCCAAGTTCCGTGTGCATGCGGAGCTGAGGGGGTGAACGTAACAAGGAACCGAATTGTTAGACCGATTTGGTCGTGTCCGGGCTCCGGACCGCAAGGGAGACGTGGAGAAGGACCGATGCAAATCGGGAGGCGCTTCGCTTCGTCCTGAGGCTCCTAACGAGCCGGGGGTTGAACGAAGGACGAAGTGGAAACCTCTGCTCGTACTCCGCTAAACGGAGTCGGACGTACTTTTAAAAAGGGTCCAAACTGCGTCAGTGCGCCGAGAGGGGCGCACTTTAACGCCAGCTGCGCCAGTACGGCCGTATGCCCTGGCTTTCGGTCACGGAACTTAATCCAAGTGACCGGGGAGAGGGCGAAATGCAATCGCAGGAGAGCTTAATAATACGAGGAGAGGTTATATTTAAATAAAGACTACTGAGAAGTTAATTTAATAATGATATAATTTTAAAAAAGCAAATTTGAGTGATACATTTTTTGAATAAAAAATTAATACAATTTTGTCAAGTAAATAAAAAAAAAATAATACAATTTTTAGTTCGCTATTCTGAGTTATATGTACGCATTTATGGATGTGTGAGAGTGTGTGTGTGTGTGTGTGTGTGTGTGTGTGTGTGTGTGTGTATAGAGTATCGTGGCAGAATGGAAGGGAGGAGTTACAGAGAGAATAACGAGAGAATAAAAAGAGAAGGAAGTTTTGGCGAATGGATTTGAGAGAGTTTGGCCTAATTTTCCTCGGATGATGATAGTGTTAGCGGACATGAACGACCGGTCGACAGGAGGCGAACAATTATCGTGCGGCGACGGCGACAGATTGAAATTATAACGTGAACGGACTGCAATGTTTTCATTTTCTTATAGGAGGTCAAAAGGGAGAAAGAAAGAAAGAAAGAATAAAAATAAAATAAAACAAATGAATAATAAAAAAAATATAATAAAATATTAAAATAAATTACCAAAAGATAAAGCGAAGAAGGAGAGAATAGAGATATACTGACTTACTACTGAGATGCTTATCGTTGGAGGTCCTCCGGCCAGGATGTGCAAGGCTGGTGATGTTTCTTTAACACTGACTCTACTGGAGAAAGAGGACTTCGAAAATCGGATGGAACCTTTTGAGTATCGCGACCAACTCAGTGACTCTATCGGGAACCTTTTTTGAAAATCGGGAGACAAGTGTAACTTGAGAACTTAGAGAAAAATCTGCGACGAGGGCTGCGGAACCGCGATTTTTATACTAATCGCCCCAGATTACTCAAATTTGGATTGGTGGAATAGGTTTCGTTGGCTGGTAGTAGGATTTTCCTTTGCTCTTGGATTGGTCAAGATTTTGGGGGAAGAAAGGATGTTGACAGCAATCTGTAGCATGGGAAAGTGTCCTCCAAAATTTTATGATCTTAAGATTTATGGGAAAACGTCTTGGGCGACGAGAAGGCGAGCATGCATTGTCGCCACGGGACCATCCAGAATCTACCCCTGAACGTCGCGTGCCGTTTCTTAAATTTTATAATTACGGATTCGCGAGAATTGTCCGCGACTTGACCGCTAATCTTGGCGCCGGTCTTACGCTTTCCATACGTATTTATTATTGATTTTTATCTCGGAGCGACATTCACGAGGAGATACCAAATTCCTTGTTTTAGTTTTTAAGATAGAGGAAAAAAAAGGAAAAAAGATAAAATTTTAGTGTTTCGACGAATTCCAGATCTCTATGAAAGAAAAGAGTCGTGCGAGTCCGCCGGACGTAACAATATAACAATAGGTGCATTCAACAGAATGCAACCGTTTTATGAATGTTTGTTAAAATAAAACCATTCCTCTAGATCTTAAAATATAATTTAATCAGCGCGAAAAAAATTTCCAACAATTGCAAAGTAAATATTTTGTTAAACGCAAAGGGAGAGAGATTGATTTTATAATGAATAAATTAAAGATGGATGATAAACAACAGAGGTAAATCAAATAGAATAAAGTAAAATTTGTTTAAAAGTTATATTATAGTATGAAAATGAATGAGCTTAAAAATAAGATTTTAGGAGTATTAACTAACCTTTTTAAGAGTATATTTATTTTATATTATAATTTTTTTGTTAGGTATAAAGTACTTTATTATAGTATATACAATTTTTCAATTTAAATCCAAAACATCAATGACCACAGAATTATGCAAAGTAATAAATCAATATATAATTACGTTTTCTATCTATAATATCTTCATTTTCGTCTTCCCTCTTCTTCGTATTCATATATCGGTGTTTCGAAGAAATCAATTTGGATAAAATTAAACAAAAACATTATGTGCATAAGTAAACACACACAGACACACACGCGCGCGCGCGCGCGCACACACGCACGCACACAAAATCAATGATGAATTATAAGAATCAGTCAATGATGAATCATAAAAAGGGAAATTAATAAAATAATTTATCTCGAATACACATAAATTAATTACCAAGGTATTATATTTCACGATAATATATTATAGTACAATAGAAATCAAAATAGAAATTACAGTCATATGACAAATCAAAACAAGTGACACATGCATATATGTCAAATAAAATACAAATATTAACGCAAATTAACATACTAAAACAAGAATATAAATAAGTGCTCGAAGTTTGTAATACAAAATACAATAAAATATCAGTATACAATTAAAAATCAGTATAAAATCAATACAATTAAAAAATCAGCGACCAAATAAGAAGCAATATAATGCTTTGTTAATATATTTAATATAAATTTAATATATCAATATAAATATTAATATATAAATTATATAATATAAACGTTTCGGCTACACAGAGCCTTCCTGGGTATATATAATAATAAATATGTTAACATATTTCTTTCGCTTTACAACTATTTTAAATTAAAGAAAAATCTCATGTTAATTATTGATGATAAATACTAGTAAACCATGACAGATCTTCAAAAGACGTCTAAATTAAAAATGCAAAACCAATTACTCGTTTAACGGCAAGAATTACGTTTAGTCCCATAATGTATATTATAAGAATTTCTTCACAATTGATTTATCTAGATCAAGATATATATAAATTCGTAGGAATTTCTAATTCTAAAAACTATACAACCAATACTTACATAATGGTGCGACGATTTCCTCAAAAATTTTTATAAAAAAATATGTAAATACTGATGAACAATATTCATTATATTAGTTTTAACAATGACGTTATGTCTGACGATTCCTACGGATAATCGAGAATATATAAGCCTACAATTATGACTGATGGGAAAACATAAGGTTTTCTATTTGTTATTACTTGTGAACTTTTTTTCATTCCTTCAAACTAACTGTACTTTTAAGAAACTATAGCAGGTATAGCAGGATAAGGTGATTTCAGGCCCCAGCACGTAATCGATTGCTACAGGGAACAAAATTAACACACTAATGAAAGAATATTTTGTGCAAAGTTTCATACCAAAAGAGCCATACCATTTCGAGATATTGAACAAAATGTGATTTTTCATTAATATTTTTTTCTCCGTTAAATCTAAACGGATCTTTACAAAAAAAATCATTATAAAGGATATCAAAAAGATTAGAGTAAGAATTTTTTTGTCATTCTTGGCTCAAAATTCTGTTTTTAAAAAATTCAAGAATTTTTGAAATTGCATTTTTTATATGATATGAGTGTTTTACCACTTTTAAAATAATTCAGCAGCTAAATCTTATCATAAATTATATTCGTGATTTTTTTCAGATTTTTAGATTTGGTGGAACATACCAAAAAAAAAATTAAAACCGGTTTTTCTCCATTTTCCGACATAAAATATATTAGTTTATTATTCATAATATATGAATAATAAAGTTATGAATATACTATTATGAATAATAGTACCTTATAATATTAGTAACAGAATACTTTTAAATATAATGAAAGACACAGGTCAAAAACTTAACAATTTCAAACTAATGTCGTCCATGAGACCGAGCGTCGCGCGCTACGACAAAACAGTAATAAAGTAAGGAGTAAGAATGATAATAGATGTGAATACTGATACATTTCGATTTCAATCCAAAAACATCGACCTTTTTATATTGTCATTCGTTTGCATCGAACAAAAATATTCGTGACAGCTAATATAAATTGACTAAAAGTCGCATTACGATACCTTTTTGTCATCAAGCTTTTGATATCAAGCATACTGTATAAGGTAAATGAATGTACAGTAATCTCTTTCAATTGTCACCTGCGCAAATTGACTGAAAACGTCCCCGTGACATTTGAGGTAGTCTACTTTATTTGTTTTCTTGAAGGTCTTGCAATTGTGTTCAAAGTTATTTAAACACGAGAGTTAACAATATTTTGCTATTTAAATTTTTCAAATTATACTTTTCAGTTTCTATTGAGGATTTTCATTTAATACCGACACTAATTGTCAGTCAGATTATAGCACTTATTCCAATATTCATTGATTATGGAAGAGCAATTATCTACGAGGTAATATTTTATTCTTTTATTAATAAAGATTTTTTTTGCTATTTCTGATACATTTTTCAACAACTATTGTTAGCTAATACACTAGAGTAAGACAAGTTTATCATGTTTATGTGCTTAACAAAGTTAGAAATTGGTCTTTGCTTTAAAAAAAAATGTAATAAATGTTGAAATCAGTTAAATTAATTTTTCTGAAAAAGAAAAAATGGAATTTTCGTTGTTTAACCTACACGAATTCTATATATTACAGTTTTAAACTATTGTCTGTAGAAGTGCGATCGAAGGTAAGTAAAATTACATTTAAGAACTATTTAAAATATATTAACTAATATATTTTATGTTGGAAAATGGCGAAAAAACGGTTTTAAATTTTTTTTTGTTCCATCAAATCTAAAAATCTGAAAAAATCACGAATATAATTTATGATAAGGTTTAGCTGCTGAATTATTTTAAAAGTGGTAAAACACTCATATCATATATGTTAAAAAATGCAATTTCGAAAATTCTTGAATTTTTTAAAAACAGAATTTTGAGCCAAGAATGACAAAAAAATTCTTACTCTAATCTTTTTGATATCCTTTATATCTATGATTTTTTTTGTAAAGATCCGTTTAGATTTAACGGAGAAAAAAAGTATTAATGAAAAATCACATTTTGTTCGATATTTCGAAACGGTATAGCTCTTTTGGGATGAAACTTTGCAGAAAATATTTTTTCATCAATGTGTTAATTTTGTCCCCTGTAGCGATCAATTACATGCTGGGGCCTGAAATTACCTCCTTATCCTGCTATACCCTTTCTTTTAATATGTCGAAATAAAAAATATTAAGTAATTCAATGTTTTTAATTCGATTAATATCGGTTTTTGTTCTTTTATATATATTATTTCTAATATTAACCTTTTGTGATAATTATATTCAATATCTAAAGCTTTTGTGTTTTCCCAATCAAAATTATGATTATGTTCTATTATGTGTTCAGAAATTACTGAATGTTTTGAAGAGTCTAATTTTAAATTATTAATGTATTTTCTTTATTCTTGTTTTCAATTGTCTTTTTGATTGGCCTACATATGTAGCATCGCAGTTTTTACAATTAATTTTATATATTACATATTTTTTTCGAGATAGTTCTGTAACATATTTTCGTACTTTGATATTTTTAACTTGTTTAAAGTGTTAATCAATCTGAACCCAAAAGTAGTCATTTGTTTATTAAGTATTAATGTGATTGATTTTGAAAAATCTTCTACATATAGAATAACTAAGAGATCTTTTTATTATATTCCTATTATCATCAGTTTTTTTACCATGATTTAAAAATTTTGATTTATTAACTGCAATATTTTTGATCTTATTATTAATCGAATTGAAAATGAGATCTATAGGAAAACCATTATCCAACAACAATTTTATGCACCATTCTGATAAATAGATGGGTGAGACAGTAAAACCGTATAATCAATTAAATTATAAATGGTTCTTACTTTGTGGCATTGTCGATGGTTTTTATATAATATGATATGTAACGTCTCAAAAAAGTGTCTTTGTGGAATCAGTTTATAATAATTTCATTTGTGGATCTTGATAGTGAGATGTCCAAAAATATATCATCGACATATCAAAAATGTATTGGCAGATCCAGTGTGCTCAGTATGCTATTTTTCAAATCTTGCATGACAATATCTGCAATAATTGGTGAAAGAGGGGAACCCATTGGGATACTAAATGTCTGTTTATGTATTGTGTTATTAAATATAAAGTAAGTGGATGTAAAACAAATTCTATTGCCTTTAAAAATTTAAATTTTCTTTATGTATACCCATCTTCTTTCTATATCTAATACTCTAATACTATATCTAATCTCACCAGATCTAACGGAATGTTCGTAAACAATGAGGTGTTATCTAATGAAACAAGCACATCTAAATCCCCTAATATTATTCCAGAAAGCCTTCCATATAATTCGAAGCTATTATTAATGTATCCCCGCGCTTTGGGGGTATTATCAGGTATGATTCTCTTCAGAAATTTTGCAAATAAAAATAAAGCTGTGTTAATTGATGAAACTATGATTCTACATGTTTTCCTTATGAATTTTAGGAAGGACATAAACCTTAAGAAAAGTGACATTACTAGATAGCAAATGGAATGATTCTATTTTGGAAATGTATTTTTTTCTCCTATATTTTAATTAAGTTGTTGAATCTTTTTTCAATCATCTTTTCCAGATTTTTCTTCACTACACAATATGTATTTTCATCTAATAATACTCACTCATCTTTTTATTAGAGTAATATTGAATGGTGCATAAAAAAACTCTAGTCTATTCTATAGATTACATCCGAATTAAATGACATAAGCAGTGGATTTTTCAAAACTTAATGTATTTATTTGATTTGTTGATACCTCTATACGCTATACTCACACCAGGAATGTTTTTTATGAAATTTTTTATTTTTTTCAGTAATAAACGAAATAAATAATACCGTAAAGAACCTTTGTTTAATATTTTTATCAGATGTAGATTCACATTTATCTTGAGAATTTAATTGTTGAAATTTTGTATGCAATCTCTTCCTAATTGTTGAGAGGATAGAAACTACGCGGATAACCATTATTTAACAGGATGTTAATAATATTATCAAAATTTTTAACATGAAACATTGGATGTGATAACAATAATACATTATCAATGTGATAACAATAATACCCTAATCCAATAATTGTGCCAATTTT
Source organism: Trachymyrmex septentrionalis (assembly GCF_001594115.1). Lineage (NCBI taxonomy): Eukaryota > Metazoa > Arthropoda > Insecta > Hymenoptera > Formicidae > Trachymyrmex > Trachymyrmex septentrionalis. The sequence continues at coordinate 190,063 of NW_017305386.1, read as the reverse complement.
CTAAGATAAGATAAAAGATGCCAAGAAAAATATCACACCGATATCCTATATTGATCCACATTGGCATTCATACATCATTAGATTTAATCTTTAAGCCTATTATTATTACTTTTTTGTTATAATATACATCGTTTAATAATTTATTTATATTAAAAAATTATAATAATAAACTCTAACCTCACATAACACCGAATTAGACGGAATCCAGTCTTGTCATCCTGTATTTTTAATCAAAATTTTTCTTCTTTCTAGGTCTCATAGAAAACGACACATTTTATAATTTGCCTTTTTTGGCAAAATTTGTGCAATAATCTGCTACACACTTAGACATTGTAGCTCTAATATGTCAAAAAACAAATAGGTTAAGTTATAATGACTACACAGAAAATTTACATTTTTATTTCATTAAGAGAATATATAATTCCACTGCAATCCACTCACTACTCATCTCTCCTTCTTCTCATCTAAATGACTCGTCAAATAAAATGACCAATAAACAAACCACTCACCTCTGACGGCTCTGACGCACACAAACTCACGAAACAGTATAAACGGCTATGTAAATGATGTGCACTGATAGTACACATGAGTATGTAACTTCCACTTTTCCCTCAATTTAGTGGACCAATCACCACCGATCGTTATCCTATTCTCCGTACTTTTATTATAGCCTATAAACAAATATCAGAGGCGTTTATCGTAGCTGACTATTTTTAATTTATTGCCAGAGGCGTTAATCGTGGGCTGGCTAACTATATCCTGGCGAAAAAATGTCTATACCAGTAAAATCGCATTGTTAAACATAGAAATAACTACGCCAAGCTGTACGAAAGATGTAAAATGACGTACTTAGACCTAGTTAGGAATAGAAAACGTCAAAGTACGCGCAACTAATAATAATTACTTCCTGAATCATTATTTCCTAAGCGTTTCTATGCCTAACTACACCAAACTAATTTTTATTCTTTCGTAGTGTTTCAAGAAAGGATTGACATAAAATAATGTCTTTTTGATAAAACATTTAATACGCGTAAATACATCAAAGGTATGCGCTTGGTGCATCTTTGATCCCGTGGTATGCCATTGTACGCTTTTTTACGCGGAATTACACTCTACAGTCTGATAATTGGGTACAGAAGTAATTATATCAAACTACGCGTTTTTACGTGAAAAATACAAGTATAAAATAGCGCACTTGGACATAGTTAGGCAAAGAAAGTACGTCAAAGTACGCGCAACTAATGAGCATTACATCCTGAACTACGCGTTTCTATGCCGAACTCCTCTAAACTGGTTTTTATTTTTTCGGAGAAAGTATGCCATTCTACGTCTTTCTACGCAGAATCATTCTACAATCGAATAGTTGAACACAGAAATAAGTATCTACGCCAAGTTATGCGGTTGTACGAAAAAATCGTTTCCTGAAGTACATATTTCTACGCCAAACTATGCCAAAGTACAATATTTATCTTTTAATTTTTCCATTTGTAACAAAGTAAGCCATTCTACGCCATTTTACGTGGAAATACTTTTACTCATCCACATGAGTAATATGCATCTCCTCCGATAGAGAGTCACGGCGGAGATACATGAACTCGTAAATAAGAATCACTTAGGAAAGTATGTAAAGAGCACAGCATTTCACATATGAAGTGAGCCATCAAAGTTGAGTTTTAATATTGAAGTACCCATACTACGATGGAATTCTAATTCCATCATGATGACAGCAACGTGATAGTATCTTGAATTAATGCCAAATGAGTTCAAGATATCATCATGTTACTTTAAACAGTACAGTGTAAATGTACCTGAAAGTATAGGTTTGTTCGCATCGCATGCTCCAACATACTGCTACTTCCTTCAACCGCTTCTACTCACTCAAACGTGCTTGTTAAAGTGAATAGGAGCTATAGTAAAAGCATGTTGAAGAATGCGAACAAACTTTATACTTAGGGTATAGTTTCGCGTAGGAAGGCGTAAATCTATAGGAGTAGAATTTTACGCCAAAGGGTATAATTTCGCGTACTTAGGCGTAGTTTTTAGCGTAGTTAAGCGTACTTTCGGGTATAATTAGGCGTATTTTCTGGCGTAGTTTGCCAAAGTTTGGCATACAAAGGCATGAATCGGTTTACTTTGGCATAGGAGTAGAATTCTACACCAAATTACTTCCGTGTTCCAAACCACGTATTTAGGAATAGTTTTTGGAATATTTAAGAATAGTTTTGGCGTACTTTTTGACATATAAATTTTTCCGTCAAGATAATAAAAAGCCACAGTAAATCAGCATACTTTGATTAGTTATAAACAAATTTCAGAGGTGTTCATCGTGGGCTGACTATTTTTAATTTACTGCTAGAGAAATTTCGATGATCAAATCTGGTGCTTAGGAACAAATTAATAGAATTTTGCGTCTGCAATTGAATAAATGTGAGTGGGTGCATTGTCATAATGGAACCAAAAGTTGACACGACTGAGACAAAGAAACTAATGTACACATTTGTTTGAAATTTTAACAGTAACTCAATGAAGAATCAAACTTTTCTAAAATTATAGCAGTTTGATATTTATCGAAGATCATTTCTGTATCAGACTGAAAACTTTTCAAACTTATATCCTCATATAAATCAACATATCAATAATATCTTAGTATAATTTTTATCTCTTTTTATTCGATAGAGCAAAAAAAATTATATCATGTCTTTGACATGAATTATATACAATATCCTATTAATTTATTGATAATACATTATGTTCTAAAATGTCATTGGACATAAAAAGTGCTAATACGGCTTTGTACTAATATAATTATTAATTAAAAATCTGTACTTTATATATTAGATTTTTAGTATTGGTGATATATATTGGAACGCAGCCTACATTGCATGTGTACATAGTATAACTATATTTCTTGATTATCCCTCAAATAAGATTAACTTTAATCCCAGTTCATATTTTTTCAATTCTAAAATTGGAAAATTTTCCAAAATTGAAGTTAATCTTACATTTATGGAACCGAGTCTAATATATGTTTTCGTCCCTAAGCTAAGATGGAATGTAGGAAACGGAATAAAACTGTCGATAATTATGGATCCAATTTCCTGCATGATCACGTTAACTCAGAGGGCGTAAGCATCTTATACATTGGAAATGAAAATCTGTAACATCGACCTTGATCAAATTCGACACTCCAGCATCCCCTTGATAATAATTTACATGACTAAGTAATTTTGTTATGGATCAACCTTTACTTTTATAATCATATAAATCAGCCTTTATTGACCTTGTTACAAATCTTTGTTCCGATTGTTTTGTTTTAATATTTCGCTCACTTTAAAATTGTCACTTAGAACGCTTGTTTGAATCTAACACAATATGATTTTTAAGATTCTTATTCAAATATATTACGGATTTTATTATAAGTTTTTCTGTACCATGATCCTTGGAATAAGTTATTGTTATCAAACTTGTCTTTTGTCATATAACAATCACTCATAATCTTATTATCACTCATAATTAATTTGCATTACTTCACTAGTTGGGAATAACAAAAGTCGATCACACTCGTTTTGACTTCCACTGGAATTACCAACCATGTGTAATGATGACGCCTGATGATAAGTAGAATTCTTTCGCCAAGGATTTACGACTAATTGATATAATTGTATGCAGCATTACTGAGGATGACTCGAACGTGAGTCGAAATGTACAAATATAATAAAAAATTTACACACAAAAATTGCGCAACGTTTACAGCGTTTCACTCTTTAGCCTGTTTCTTTTATTATTTTAATATTTTACATATAAGAAAATTCTAAAAAAATATATTAACAATTTAATTATTATTTAAATTATTAGTTAGACATTTATAGGAAAAATTTCTTGTGTATGGCGTTTATATTTGCTGACAGAATATCAAAAAATTAATAAATAAGTATCTATTACTTATTACGCAATGTTCTCTTCTTCATTATTTTTTTCTATAATACAAGATAATTAATATATTTTTATTAGAGTGACGCAATTTTTAATATTTTTTTTTTCCTTTGCACAGTTTCGTTCTTTAAACAGTATTATAGATGATATTATAATAAATATATTGATATCTGATTTACTGATTCAAGGACGGATGGCGAATTTAAGAACAAACTTTTCAAAAAAGAAACAAATGGAGTTGGCGGAAAGTATTAATGCGAGATATGGAAGTAAGATAAGTGAGCCGGTAAGATGGTGGCCGTTACGCGCCACGGCTGCCAGACATATCTGGGATCGCTAAGCTAATTTTAGTCTCTAATGGTTCTGTCAATAGCAATTTCTATAAGACTGAATAATAGTTCTCAGATATTGAGAGAGAGAGAGAGAGAGAGAGAGAGAGAAACTCTTCGACTCTTTCCACACGAAAAAGATCCTGCTGCGATGCAATTTCTGTCCTCTTTCTCCTCATCCTATTTCTTCCATCTATCTCTAATTGCCCTAGGTAGAGGCATTAGATATCTAATAAACTCTTTTTTTCGTCAAGCTGATAACAAAAAGAACTGCAATGATTGATTTTCTAACTAATGACGATACTTTTTATTTTGAATAAACGCTGCCAAAAACAATTTAATTTAAATCGGAAATCTCTCCGTTTATAAAAGTCCATTTTTATGAATTGTTACAGATATCACTCGGTTATTTTATTATTCATTAAAAGTATCTACTTTCTGTGCGATGAAAATTATTTAATAAAAAATTATTACGAAAGAGACTAAACAACGTGATTTATTACATTATCAAGGAGATTAATTTGTAAAATCAAAAACATATTTACACGTCCTTATCGGTCATTTCTACTTGTATCATTCACACATATATAGTATAATTCTACTATATAATTCTCTATACTATTCACACAGTGATATGTATATATAGATAAATTCATACAAATGTTTGATTTCATCTCTAATCTAATCTTTTCCAACGCTTTGCGATTTTTAATATTTTTGTTACTTTATCACATTAAATCTATATGTTTTTCTTACAAATCGATTTCCGGTACACTGACCTGAATTTATAAAAATGATACACTAAGCATCCTTTGGACATGTATGAGATATGAAATATATGATCTTATGAACTAGTTTAAAACAACGCATGACATGAACGAATCTTGATCTGTTGTTATGTCTTTCTCGAGCTATTGCCAAATGTTATTTATACATGAGTATATTATTTCTTCAGTAAGACATAAACGGGTAGGCTCTGTGACATCGATACATCTGTTTGCAGCACGTTTGAAGATATTGCATAAATTATTCCCTCCTATTATAACGTGCATCAACGTCGCGAGCAATTTCAATACGATTGGCCAAAAATTCGTCCGATCATGCATCTTGAAAGGTCATTTCCTTCGACTTTCTGCTTGCAATTTTCAATTTCCTCTTTTCTATTAATCTCCGGTTAAGAACGAATGTCGGAAAGCTCTGATAGAAATTTTTGATCTCTTATAATACCAAATTATTTTTCTTTAAGACGCACAATTTACGAGAGGTAATATGCTTTCTTGGTATCCAATAGAGGAACCTCTTCCAATGATATCGGATCAAATCGTAAATGGTTCAATTCTTCGTCTTTTGACTACTTTAATAGCTCCTTTTGTATCTGCACAAAGGTCTTGCCTTTTGTCTCAGGCGAGAAGCAAAGAATTAAAGCGATGCATATTGTCACGATTGCAAAGAATGCTAAGTAAGGCATCGAATGGCCATAATTTCATGTGACGACTACTAAAATGTAAGCTTTCGCTACTATGACGAAGAAGCAGCCGTTAGTGACAACCAGAGACACGTGGCGAGAGCTTTAATTTTAGTGGCGAACATCTTGGACATCATAATCATCTGCATGGAAAGCAGACCGCATTTGAAGGTGAATACCAACAGTATCGCCGCAATTACGCGGACATGCGATCTAAGTTCAAATATTATAGAACTTTTGCGTAAAAGAAGACGCCAATTACGAAATTCGACGCGGCAGCGATCAAGCCAGAGAAGAGTGTTAGCTGTTTACGATCCAATCTATCGACCAAAAAGATAATGATTATTGCGGAGTTCACTTGCACTATACCAATCATGACATTGACCGTATGATTGAAAACTATCTGGAGTTGAACGGATTTGAAAAGCAGTTGATCATACACAATAATCATGAAAGTAGTATATGGACAGTCGTGGGCCATCAAAACAAATTCCTATCCAGCGCCGGGAGCGTACCCTATCTGGAAAATGGCACGCTCTGATTGGTCGGTGACGTGAGGGTGTGGGTAATAAGGTATTTAAATAATGTGTTTTGATTGGTTCAGTCCATGGCTGCTCACGTGCTGATTGGCTCTGTCCATAGTCGCCCACGCGGTGACTGGAGAAGAGTGGCAGGGATGAATACCGTGACACCAACGAAAATCGGGACCGAGACATTTTTTCGTTACGAGAGCACGGGGAAGGTGCGGGCAGCTTATATGAATAGCATACAGTTTTTTGTTCTGTAGATCATTTTTTGCTGCAGCGGCTCAATATCTCCGCCGTACTGACTTTTAGTGAAAAGGTTTTTTTCTTATTATTTATGACGAGGACTTTACAAGTATTTTCTTGCTTTCACTAGAGAGAAAGGAGGTAAAATAGGAATGAACAAGTTCGTGCCGGCACGCGACGTCGTAATCAGTGCATTGATTCAAACATTATTTTAATAGAAAAATTTTTTGTTTTTAATGAACATTATCTAAATCTGAGAAAAGATGACTAATGTAAAGGGGAGGTTAACGAGGTTAAGAGTAAGAAACAGACGAAATTAATCAAAAATATTTATTTAAAAAAAGGAATATTACATAAAATATTTGTTTTATATTTTACTTTTTAAAAGAATAGACGATTTAACATGACGGCATACAGTATAAAAATTTATTTTTTTATGTTTACAACAAAGAAAAAATTTATGAAATAACTATAAGATCAATCAGTCATTGCGTTTACAATCAGAGATAAACAGACTAAGAAATTGGCTAAGATTATAACCATTACATATAAAATATAAAATATAGAAATACGAGGTCTGGCTATTAAATAACGAGACTGCGCGCGCAGAAGGCCCGCCCTAGACGGGTAGGATGGGAAACGAATGCAGCGTTGGATAGCTGGAAGTGTCTACTATCCCAGTACGAAAACACGTTTTTGTCGCAGTAGTAGTATTTTTTCTATAGAGGTTAGAAACGAACTTGTTTTTTTCTCGTGCCGATAACAATGTGTGACGAAAAATACGAGCAACGGATCAATGTGAAATTTCTCGTTAAATTAAAAAAAACTCCGACTGAGTGCTATAAGTTGTTGAAAGAGGCCTATGGTGAGAATTCTCTATCTCGTGCGCGTGTTTTCGAATGGTATAAACGGTTTTCTGAAGGCCGAGAGAGCACCGAAGATGACCAACGTCCAGGTCGACCTGTCTCTGTTTCAACTCCGCAAACAGT
>NW_017305386.1:139488-182025 GCF_001594115.1 Trachymyrmex septentrionalis | reverse complement strand
CCGGTTCGAGTCGATGGAAAAGGTGAAGCGAAAATCGGCGGAGCTCCTAAATGCTCTTACAAAAGAAGACTTCCAGCATTGCTTTGACCAATGGAAAAAACGAATGGAATGGTGTGGCGAGGGGAGGGGAGTACATTGAAGGGGAGCATTCAATTGTAGAATAATTTTTAAAATAAAACTCTTTTTCATAAGCAGTTTCGTTATTTAATAGCCAGACCTCGTACACAGCAATATTGCCCGCAAGTTTGAGAAAGTATTCCTTGCAGCGTTGTCATATTCCAGCTATACGTGATGAAGTTTCGGAATCGTAAAAGGAATCTTGAGTCCAAGGGCGGCAAGCCGTATCGAAATATAATATGTTCCATGTCCGTGTACGTCGATGTAAAAGGCGATCCAGTGCTGGCCAGGTCAATCGTGATCGTCTGTATTAGCGACAATGGCAATCGGTCGACAGATCCCTGCATGTTGAACACTGAGATGATGTAATGCATTTAAAATTTCCAGTGAATTTATTTCTCGTCGTCGGAGTGCGTGAGAAAGGAAATGTTTGCGCAAATTCAGAATTTATCTCTTTTACCGTGCGTTGTAGAGTTCTCAAAATTTGACGTTTGCGAAACACTAGTGTTAGCTTTATCTCTATCCGTCGACAGGTCGAATTTTGGAAGATCTTTTTTCTCCTTGCCTGTTGCTTGTTTGTTCTCGTTTTGGTCCGATTTTCTGTCACGATATTTTTCCTCCACGATATTGCAAAATATATCACGTTTTTGATTTTAAAATTAAATTAAAAAATTTCCGCTGTCTGTTTTTTTGCTCTCGACGTCGCTCTCGCTCCAATTTTCTGAAGGAAGGCTATCGTAGCTCGAATTGCTGCTATTTCGTATAGTTAGCCAACGTTTCAATTTGTAAGCGTTGCGTAAAGCACAATGTAATTCAATGGTTCGAAATCTGATAGATTTTTCTGTGATGCGTGCAATGCAGTCCACGTTCTTTGAAATCTGATAGATTTTTAAAAGCCAGAGAAATTCCTTCCAGATTATACTCGTATACGTTTCTGGAAAGTAGATTACTCAAATAATGCGCCTTCTCTTGTCTTCTGCTATAGATGTAGCGTGTGCGGCATGTAATGTTTCGCAGTTATAAAGTAAAATAAAATAAAATATTTAAGATTAATGTTTTCGTCGAATCATTCGATTCAATGATAATTTCGTGTAAGTTGTTTTCACGTCTTACTCTCTCGGGTAAATCACCAAATGGATAAGGCGGCATCATAATCCAGTGTTCGATGATCGTCGCATTAATCGCAAGAATCGCCACTTCTTTCGGAATAAAGTTTTCTTCGACATCGCGAAAATTTTGTATGTCGATGACTATATTCATTATGATATTCGAATTTTCGCTACTCTTTTTATGTCACGAGGCGTCGGCGCCGGTGTCATGAGCAAGACTGAAGTTTTTTCGTCATCTTGCAATTAGATAAAAAAAAATGTGTAGTGAGGGAAAATAATTTTCTCGCAGCAGTAGGGTAATAAGGGTAACCGGAAAAGTCGACAATGACTTGACGCGAGAAGTCGATTTTTAAAACGTTATCAAACTCGGCATAAACGATACAATTAATAGTCACGGAAAGAGCTTTTTCAAATCTCACTTCTAATCGTAAACTTCCGTGTTTCACGAGATTCCAATGCCCTGCGCAATTAGCGGATAGATCTGGATCAGATATATCTGGAGTAAGCAAAAAGAGTGTAGCCGTTGGCGTAATCATCTCTACTTATAGAATTATCCTCATTCAGAAAATGAATACCAGTTCCCGAGAATAATGTGTGATAAGCTTCAATGTAGAGCGGCTCGTCTTTCGAAAAATTTGATTGTAATGGCCTACTAGGAATTTGCATGCCATTGACGTACAACGAAAAAAAATTTATTTCGTAATTTTTGAAATTAAACGGGTTCAATTTTCTATCGCCGTTAAATGTCTTGTTATCGACAAAGCCGATTATTATTTGTTTCGGCAGCTGTCCGAATATTGCGTTGTCTATCGATTCCCCCACTACGCCAGCGTGTATCGTGAATGTTTTAACTTCGACTCTCGTAAGGGGATACTTGGCGGTAGTTTTACTCAACATTGGGTGTGCGAGTAGCACACCCGGGCTTATTTTTATTCTTCTTAAGTAAATAAAGCATCGAATATTTGATATTGTTTTACTCTCCATAAGGCAAAATGAATCTTTCGAACATACGAGTCTCATTCTATCTTCCACTCCATTAATTAAAAATTTATCTTGATTGAAAACGTCGCAATAAAAGTGACCTATGAGATCTAGCGCACGATTTCCTCGAATTTTATTGCGCACATCTCTCGAACGCCGTATTTGGATTTGACCAGTCTGACGTGCCGTTTATGTAACCGGGCATATGCGCGTTCCGGGAGGTTAGATGAAGTGGATAAAGCAATTTAATAACGCCTTGATGTATGCGCGGTAAGCGTTATTTGGTAGCGATATGAGTTTTTGATTAAGAAACACGGTAGTGTTTCGCGCCAAGTGGGAGCACAGCGCGAGACCGTCCCCCCCCCCCTTTATGCGAGTCAGCAAGTTGTGGGCATCCGAAATTACCGGTTTTTTAAAAAAGGCTAGACTGATCAAGTTCTGGATATAAGCTCAATCGACAGCTTGGGTCCGAATTATATAATAAGCATTTATTTTACATGTACGTGTCCTATGAACCGAGATATTGTGATGCGAAATCCGAAATGTCAAAATGTCGTATGTAAGATACGTCATTGCCTCAAAAAGTCATCTCCTTTTCATATTTTTGACAATAGATGGCACTCATTTACCGTATGTGTGAAATGAATGGTTTGACATATAGATCATATTGTCCATTAAGCTGCTGTTCATAATGTTTTTATGAATTTTAATTTTAATATAAAATTAAAGTAAAATTAGTAACAAAAGTGATCCTTAATTAAAGATAAACAGAGAGAGAGAGAGAGAGAGTAAGAGCCAGCAAGCGAGAGAGAAAAAGGGGAGGCGAAGAGAGAGAGAGAGAGAGAGAGAGACGACGACGACGACGACGACGACGACGACGACGATGACGCCGTGAAAGAAAAAATGAGAGCAAAAAAAGAATGGGAAAAGATAGTAAATAAAAAAAAACAGAGAGAGTGAAAGAGAGGGGGGGAGAGAGAGAAAGACTAATACTTATACATATTTCCGCCAATATACATTGATTTTTATATCGATACAACCTAATTTATCTTTTCATAGACTATCACCGAATTCCACAATTTACGATTAATTCTAAATCAAGATTTAACTTTATTCCTCATCTTTTCTCAGTTTTAAAATTAAAAAGAGATGTTGAATAAATTAAACCTTGGTTAAGAGTTTACCAGTTGTGAGTTGTGAAATTGAATCTGTGAGTTACAAAAGATGATGAGTAAGTTAAACCGCGGTTTAAATTAATCTACATTAATAGAAACAGATATTAGATACAGTCATTTTATAATTATATATAAGGAAAATTTATCTAGGATTGAAGCTGATACACAAGTTACAAAAAAGCAGTGGCCTAGAGGTGCTAAAAACATTATGTAATATTTTTAAAAAAAGTTAATAATAAATAATATGTTTTAGTAATACGCACACATATGAAGAGATATATTATTAATATAAGATGCTTTACCCTACAAAATGCGTAATATCTCAACAAAGTTATCTTTTTTAAAAAAAAGGTAATAAAAATGCACCAAGAGAGAGTGTATACGTATATTTCCCATAAATCCATAAAAAACTGTTACATTATTACTAAAAAACCGTAAATAATATAATTCAAGTGGTAATATTGTTAATTTTTTATTAAATATAAATTACCTCTCAGTAGTACGTGTACACGTATTAAAAAGAAAATGAAATAAAATCTTTAAATTGCGCCAATTGCAAAAAGAATATATATTTTCTTGCAATATATAACATACTTGTATATTACTTGTACTTTGTAAATTGCGAAAAGAACATATATATATTTTATTGCAACATATAACATTTAATTAACGAGAAAAAGTGATATGTACCTTTATTTTTCTGATCAAGAGTAATTGATCAGAATTTTATATTTGCAATGGAATGCAATATTTAATCTAAAAAAATTAAAGACGAAGCATCACAAAATGAGAAAATTTTATTAAAATAACAAACTTTTTTATGTAAAAAAATTTGGCGCTGCTAAAATATAAAGTAAGTAAATGTCACATAAAAAAAACGATGTGTACTATTTAACTAACATTAATTAACATTAAAGTTACAATCACAATTACATTTAAGATTATAACTATTTTTAAATCTATTTTTAAATCTATTATTCTGACTTAAACCGCATGTTTTATCTAAAATTATTATTCTATTCTTAATTAATACGTTTTTACAATATATAATGCATGCTATATATAATAAATACTTATATTAAATCTAAGCCTATTAAATCATACCTATCTGAATTTGTTCACATATATGAACACGCTCATATCGAATACGTTCATATGAACATGCTCATCATTTTATTATATTTTGAAGTCTAGCAGTGCCAAGTTTTTTTACATAAAAAATTTTGTTATTTAAATAAAATTTTCTCATTTTGTGATGCTTCGTCTTTAATTTTTTGAGATTAAATGTTGTATTCCATTGCAAATATAACATTCTGATCAATTACTCTTAATCAGAAAAATAAAAGTATGTATCACTTTTTCTCGTTAATTAAATGTGATATGTTATAATACATATATAAAACATATATATGTTCTTTTCGCAATTTACAAAGTACAAGTAGTATATAATATGGGGCATTCCATGCCAAGTGGACCACCCATTTTGCGAAGTTTCATGGATTTCGTTTATATTGCTTGAACTTGAACAGTTTGATGAATAAAGATTCTATTCCGAATAATAGACCTGTAGACTAACTGGTTACCGAATTGTAGAGCCGTCAATTTTTGGGCTTTTTCGTCGCAGCGCTCTCTTCGCTTGTCATTAATGAGCATGAAAGGCAAATTTAAAAATAAAATATAGACGTTTTCGTATAGAAAATTGAACACTCTTTCACGTAAAAATACTCTTTTTTTTATCAGACCAGTTTTCGACGATATCTGTCAGTTTTGAAATTTTCGAAATGGCGGCGAGCCTAAAAGGCCGGTCTCAATTTTCTTTTAATATAGCTCAAAATGTAGCCCCAGGTTTCTACTTTGTTATTCTAAAAGGACTTAATGGGATACGTTCGTTTGGGAGTAAGAGTTCGGAAAGTGAGGCAATGTCGCTCCGTCACCCTGCCGATGCGCCATCACGCTCGGTGAAGTTACTGAATAACAATATTTTGGCTGGCGCACGGCCTCAAAATAAACACAGTACTCAATATAAACAAAGCACGTAGTGGTTCTGTGTCCGCAGAGCAAGCCCAAACGTCCTACCTGTTAGTGTTTAAACTGTTATTGAAACGTAACGTAACTTCACTACAACTCACGAATATTTGTATTTACCAAAAATTTGCTACAATTATTTCCATTCTTACTGTACTTACTGTGTCAGAGCACTCTCTCACATTATTCTAGCCGTATATCATGCCCCCTCATGATCGGTGTGCGAATCCCTTCAAGTTGTCGCGAGAAAAGGGACGTGTAGGGCGCCCAATCTTCGGCGCCCTTCTTTGGGTCTACGTTGGAAAATCCTTTGAATGAATGAGAAGCAGATGATTTGCTCAAAATGCCGCAAACTGGATATAGAGCATTTTACTGTACCCAAACCTGAAATTACTGCTATGCCCCTGTTTTTACCACCAGAGGATGATATTAGTGCAGAGGAATATCGCAGTGATTCCTCGAAAGACGAAGCTGCAACTATAGAAAATCCGGTAACATTGAGACAGGCATAATTGGAAGAAATAGTGGAAAACCTTAAACTGAAATTTTCGGACAGAAAGACTACAAGGGCTGAACGTCTCTGTATCCTAACTATAGCTCCAAGCTCCTAGAGTGAGCGTAAAGTCGCCAAGAAGTTTGGCACTTCCAGGAGGATAGCAAAGGTAACAAAGAGGCTTGTTTGTACTCAGGGCGTGTTTTCCTTCCCTACACTCCGCCCTGGATGCCAGACGAGACAGTGTCGACCGTGCGCTCCTTTTATAAAGATGATGAAAACAGCCGCATTATGTCTGGCACAAAGGACACTGTGTCCATCAAGGTGGATGGCAAGAAGACCATTCTCCAAAAGCGGCTTGTTTTCTCAAACTTAAAGGAGCTACATCGCCTATACATCGCAAAGCATCCCGATAATCACATCGGCTTCAGCAAATTTGCTGAGCTTCGCCCGTCGAACTGTGTTCTGACGGGGGCAAACAGCACACACTGTGTGTGTGTTTGCACTTATCATCACAATTTCAAGCTCATGGTGAACGCTGCAAATTTGTCAAAACTGACAGCAGATTCAGAGCAGCCCCTGCAAATATATAAAAACTACATCGAAAATATTGTTTGCACTGAGTATCTACAGCAGTGTCTACAGCAGGCTGTTTTTTGGATGAGTGCAAGTCGTGTCCTGGCGTGAAGCCGCTTACTACCCGACTCACGGAGTTGTTCGACAAGGCTGACGTCGAGGAAGTGGAGTTTAAGCTGTGACAAACAATGGATAAATCAACCCTGTGAACACAAAAAATGGCAACAGATGAATTTTTGGATGAATTCTCCAGGTGTTTATCTGCTCTGAAGCCACATCATTTCATTGCAAAGCAGCAGACTATATATCTGCCAGGAAGGAGAGCCTTCGGAGAGGTGACGTTCTCGTCCAGATGGATTTTTCCGAGAATTGCGCTTTTATTGCCCAAGATGCTGCCCAATCTTTTCATTATAATAATGATCAATGCACTGTTCATCCGATAGCGATACTACTATCGCGATAATCAGCTCCAACTAAAGCATAAAAGTCTTGTGGTATTATCTGATAGTCTTCTTTATGACACGTCAATCATATATCTTTTCCAAAGAATCGTCATTGAAAATATCAAGGCACTTGTTTTGTTAAAACAGTGATTTACATCACTGATGGGACGGCGCAGCACTGTACAAAAACCGATTCCAGTTTGCCAATCTAATATGTCATGAAGAAGACTTCGGACTAAAGGCGGAGTGGCACTTCTATGCCACAGCGCACGGAAAGGGTGCATGTAATGGTATTAGTGCAATATTGAAAACGGAAGCCCGGCGCACCAGTCTGCAAAGAACTACTGAAGAGCCTATTTTCACTCCACAGTCTCTCTACCAGTGAGCCAAAAAGAACCTTCGTGAAACTGCAGTCTTCTTTATATCCAAAGACACGAAACTGCTAAACAAAAGCTGGCAGCCAGATTTTCCGCAGCTAAAACAGTGCCCTCAACACAAAAGTACCACTGTTTCATTCCAATTTCTGGAGAAAAAAAAACTATCCATTAAGAAATTTTTTAATGCCATTACTCAAATAATTTTCCCTCGAAAATAAATGATAAAATATCAAAATAATCCAAAAAATATAAGTAAAAAATAAAAACAACAAAAAAAGAACAAAAATATAAAACTAACTAATAAAAATAACAAAAAGAATAAAAACTAAAAAAAAACAATTGTAATGTAGGCATTAAGGTATTACTTAAAGACAGTCTCAACTCTGTTAAACGCAGAGAGCAATTGTTTTTAAACTCATGTGCATGTACAGAAATATCATCAGGAACTAACAGCGACCCGAGCGTGATGGCGCGCCGGCAGGATGACGGAGCGACATTGTCTCACTTTCCGAACTCTTACTCCCAAACGAATGCGTGTTCCATTAAGTCCTTTTAGAGTAACAAAGTAGAGACCTGGGGCTACATTTTGAGCTATATTAAAAGAAAATTGAGACTGGCCTTTTAGGCGCGCCGCCATTTTGAAAATGTTAAAACTGATAGACATCGTCGAAAACTAGTGTGATCGAAGAAAGAGTATTTTTACGTGAAAGAGCGTTCAATTTTCTATACGAAAACGTGTATATTT
Organism: Trachymyrmex septentrionalis; assembly: GCF_001594115.1. Lineage (NCBI taxonomy): Eukaryota > Metazoa > Arthropoda > Insecta > Hymenoptera > Formicidae > Trachymyrmex > Trachymyrmex septentrionalis. The sequence goes on along the minus strand of NW_017305386.1, from coordinate 173,984 downwards.
CATTTCCAAACTTGCCTTTCATGCCCACTAATGACAAGCAAAGAGAGCGCTGCGACGAAAAAGCCCAAAAATTGACGGCTCTACAGTTCGGCAACCAGTTAACCTATAGGTGTATTATTCAACATAGAGTCTTTATTCATCAAACTGTTCAAGTTCAAGCAATATGAATGAAATCCATGAAAATGGGTGGCCCACTTGGCATGAAATGACCTATGGTATATGTTACATAAAATGAAAATTAAAATACTAGTAATATGTAATACGTATATAAATGTTAAAAACATACATATTTACATAAAGTGTAAATTAAAATAATAGTAATACATAATAATAATAATACATAAAATACTAATACTACGTATAAATATAAAAACATTCAATATGTATTGTATAAAAGTACAATAATAGTAATACATAATAGTAATACATATTACATATAATACATATATTACAAAGGTATCCGCCAATGCCCTCATGGTAACATCTTCGTCGAGTCCGGTACGACGTATCGTTTGTCATCGTATGGACTCAGAACGATTTTCGATTTGAATATCGTGCATACCTCGTGTAATTTAGATTGTACACAATTGACGGCGAGTCATTTTGATCTTTTCATTTAAAAATCGCGTGTAATTATCAAATGTTATCGTTCGCGCTTTACATCGCTTTTTTAGTGTCATTCTTGCCATCCACTCTCACCGCGTACATCTTCGCTCTGAGTCCAACGAATTCAATCATTATCGCCGTTGTTCTCGTCCTTTATCAGGTCGTACTTTTTTGTTCGCGAGAGGCATATCATACGTGTTGTCCGCAGGATAATCACTCGTGTCAAATCTAGTGATATCGCGTTTTATAGTCTCATAAGCAGTCGTATTCTCTATGGTAAATGAGACTTTTCATGTCGGTATATATGATTTTATATTTGTCGCGATACATCAGTGACATGTACTCATGGTGAAATTCGTACAAGCAGACTTTCGATATGTCGAATATATACATATCCACGTAAATCGACTTGTTGACTTCAACCCGAGTTTGCGCAGTTCGACGGTGATCAAATTTTCTACAATAACGCTACGGCTGTAGAAATTCAGTTTTGCAATCATTGCCTCCGCGCCGTATTGTCCATCCCATTTTGTTAATAATTTTATGTCTACGTAATTTCGAATGTTTTCCATAGAATTTTTGCCGAAGATCGTGATGAGTACATTGTTGCAGGTTACGATAGTAAATGACATAACACTGTTTATCGTACAGCGTCGCGAGAAGTTTGCTTACCGGGTGGCTTATCGCGCATCGGACAGAAAGGTAGGTCAGTCGTGCCGGTCGTACAGATGCTGCAGATACTCGAGATCAACCTTGAGAATATAACCAATGGATGAATCCGGAGCGATCACGTCAAAGTTCGTAGAGTCTTCGAGCCATCAAAAGTTGGCGTATGGCAATAGTTGACACATCGCCCATCTACAGATTATTCACGTCGTAGTATATATAAGGTACATACGATGATGGTTTCGATGGGTCGTACAAACGCATGTACTTATTATTAGCCTGCGCGTATCTGCCTGAATATTGACTGAGGCCATCGCATATATCGTGCTCGATGATAACTATACCAATGTCGGTGAGCAACTCAAATGTTATGTGCATATATTTTAACATAGCATCCTACGTGAAAGTAAAGTGTAGTAATGCGCAGGATCGAGACCGTAACTCACGACGCAACTTTCGTGGAAATTTTCGAAAATGTCGGTTAATAACAAGACATCTGTTTCAAGTATAAATCATTGTATTCGCGAATGGAGAATCGGTGCTAGACGTTCGCGGCGTAAGCGTAATCGCACTCGAATATGGTATTGCCCGTCAATGAACTAAAAAATAATTCGCGCGGAGGTAAGCGCGTGTCCTGCAATTTTTCAACGCAGTCAATGTACTCGTACAGAAAGACACCTTACAAATCAGTAATTCAAATTCCATGTCCGATAGTGTTGAAAATTTGAACTGTACAATTTTTAATTTATTTTTATCGAGATACGACGCCAATTTTTCTAGACTTGTACTTAGAAATGTGAAAGAATCAATGAAACGTAATTTTATGCAATTTTTCTGAAAATTCTTTTTATTTTTGCCTTTGGTGCTATTGATATGTTTAAATGTATTTTTTCTTTGTTATCGGAAAGAGATCTACATATCCATCATACGCAGTAGCAATTTCTTTAATTATAAAATGCGCGTCATAGCCCAAGATAAATTATGAAATACAACCGGAATATAAAACAAATTTTTATAATTTAGGTTACAATTTTAATGTGCTGGACCGCGGTATCTATCGATGAAATGGCAATGATCGCGTACCCCCGTGTCGTCCGGCGCGAACGATTTCTCGCAAATGTGACAACGCATCGTACTACGGTACGCCTCCCATTGTTGTTTCGACAATGTTTCCATGAGAACATAGTGGATACAATATTTTTCACGCGAAGCGCCATGTTTTCGAGTTGTTGCGCGAACTACATAACGCAATCTATATCGCGACGGAAGTGATACGACGATAAAGCGTCGTCGTACGAGCATCACACTTAGTAGCCTATACTAAATACCTCGTGCTGTTGATACGCGTTCAATGATGCGTCTTCCTTGTTGGGGTTCTTCTATAAAACACACTCCAGGTCAGTGCAGACGATAAACGGCACTCGTTCCTGGTTGCAGTGGTTGCTAAATTCTAGCAACTTGTCGTTCACGTTCGGCAGTCGGATGGCGCAATCATTCATCTTCAGGCAGTCCACTGCGTGCGACTGTAATTTTTCGTACGAGCCAAAGTAATAGAGACATCTGTAAATAGAGAAATCATTTTTCACTATTTTTTACATATTGTTTTTTATTAGCTTTTTTTATTATACTTACCATTCGCAGAAATGCTTCTTGTTCTATTGAGTTGAGAGCTCACAAGGTTCGACAGATTCTTGATCCACGCAAAGTGGCCGACACATCATTGCGTAAATCTTGCAGATACAATACGTTGACGTGCTTCTTCTTCTTATCATCGGTAAACCGCAGAGCAAGGACCTCCCTGTCCATTTTCAATACACATTGATCGACACCGCCTTCAAATGTTCGAATTTGGAAATGTTTTTTAATGTCATCGGAATCTCGAGATTTAACACTGCAGTGTAATGTATGTATGATTCCCAATTCACGTTCTTCAGCCGGGTACAGAGCAGTGACTACCAACCACGCGAAGTACGCATTATCCGTCGTACACACACTGATCACCACTCGTTTCGTCGCTATTTTCCGCGGCATTTCGATATGATATTTCGCGTGGGATTTAATTTGTTTATGTTAACAGTCAATTTATGAATTCGCAATAGAGCCCACTTCCTATCACGTTCTTGGAACTCTTCGAACAATGCTAAGATAAGTTCGACGACATGCCGATCGTACCACTCGCATATATCGGTGCATCGATATATCTCGCTGTTCTTTGTAATTATGCTTTTATTAGCACATTTATCCTTCGTCGCGAACTCGCTGTTGAACGCGGTGTTCACTTTTACACTATCATATCTTTCTACAGCGTTTTCTAAAAACCGTCACAGCTCGATGTAGTCAGCGTTGACCACCGCACCAATCAAAACGCGATTCTCAAACGCGGCGTCGATCTCTCGCCAGACAAGAGATCTTTCGTTGTCATTCGCGTACTCGTCACTTACTTACTCGCTACCAACGAGCACGAACCGTCGCTCCAATTGCACCATCCTCGCCACCGCGGATTGTCTCTGTCCAACGGCGAGGCGCAGACGCTTGGCACAGTTCTTCGAGCTGCTTGATGCACTCATCGCATCGTTGCAGCCACTCCACCAGAATAGCGACCTGGCCGCATTGCTCCAGCAGTTCGCGATCCACTCGTGGTTTTCCATGTCTTTTCACAGTTTTTAGCTCACACTCTTATGTAGAGCACTTGCATGTGACTCGTTCACACACGTTGCAGCACCGCTTTACATCTAAAATGTCATAGTGTTTTATCATCTTGGTATTATGTTCGTCTACTAAGGTGCACTCTTCACGAGGATGGCATAATTGATTACATATATATAATACTTATCGCACAGGTCACGAAACACTTTTCGAGCAGGATTCTCCTTGTAATCGTAATATGTCATCTAACTAACTTGTCAGTTATCATTACTTTGACGCACTTCTCACCACCCGCGGAAATCTTAATCTGCAGCTATATTTAATCTTCTTTTCACTTTTCATTGAGTGATAACACTGTTTGATTATTAAATCGAAAGCTTTGTACTAAAATCTCTCTTCGAAGTCAATGTGCACTATTTCGTCTCCTAACCGTCCGAATCAATATTGCTTTTTATCATCGTTATCATCATCGTTATCATTGATGATGACTCCCTGTTTCTCACTACATATACCTATTTCTCGATCGCGTAGAAACTGCACCAGTAATATTCGTACATCTTTGTCTCTGCTCCTCGGATCATAGTCTTCAGGCACACTTTTCGCGTTCAATTTTGTTCACAATATTGTTCACAATAGTTTTTTTCAATGTGTGCAGAGTGAGCACGTGCTGCACGAGAATATAATGTACAAAGACTCTCTGCAATTCGTGCACGACCTGCCGTCTAGTCTACAGAAAGATAAACCGGTTTTATACTTCCTGACGAAATACATTCCTCCATCAATGTCAATCATATGAATCATGCATGATGTACATACGGTTAAAGCACTACCCATTGTATAATAACTGTGGATCACATAAGGCTTAGTATGAGCATTCAATGTACGGATTTCTGGAGACAACACGAATTTTTCTACGCGATCTATTTCATACTCGCTCATATCACTAGCACATCCAATATCGTCGGATAGCACTTCTTCATCGGACGACTCTTGGTCCATTATCTCTTTAAAATCTATTTCCATTTTATCAAACACTTCATCTCTAATGTTCGCAAACTCCTTATCCACATTTCTAATATACTCGGCTCTAATATGTCGACTCTGTTTCTGATATTATCGAATTCTACATCATCCATGTCCACAATGTTTCCAATAGTCCCGAACTCTACATCGTCCATGTCCTCAATGTCCGCAAGATCAGCTATACTTTTCACATTACACTTATTGCAATCGATTCGATAATCTTATAAGGCGTCACCAACTGAGGTGCCGCGCGCTGATGACCCATTATATATTCCATTTGCGACTTCTTTGTCCCTTTGTCTACCTTCTATTGGGTCACACTTTGTGATCGCAGTATTGACGACGTGTCACCGATCTCTTTCTAGAAAAATATCGTTATCGACGCTTCTAACTTTGAAAGAAAGAACTATGAGGACGCAGTATGATTTCATCATCTCTCATTGACAGCGCTTTGTTTAACAGCCGAAACATCGATAATGTGTCACCGCAGCGCATTTTTAAGGTAGGTGCGGGGTGGCGGTTGCGGCCCGCTACGCATTTTGGGGTGAGTGCGGGGTCCGCGGCGGCGGCGGCGGCGGCTACGATGGCAAGGGCCCCAATGATACGTGACGTCACAACATAGCAGCATATATCATTAGTACTGATGTTTACGTAAACACCGATAGCGCCGGGACCTTCCCGTGCCTTTGCCTCCCTTTCCCGCGCCAACAAGTATCCCTCGCGCCTCGCGCCCCTTTCTTAGCTCTAAGGCTTAAAACCCGTTATACTATACGAGGGTAAGTCAGTAAGTTCTTAGAAAATCTGTCAGAGGACACTCGCAGTGTTATGTCACATTACTTTTTGACAAGTAGCATCTTTCAGAAGCATCTTCAGGAATTCGTCGCGTGATTTCATTACTGTAGACGATTAAAGCGAATAACCTTAGTATTTTTTTGCAAAATGGAAAAAAACGAGTTTTGTGCAGTGATCAAACATCTACATGTGAAAGGTTTAACGCCAAAAGAAATCAAAGCCAAGTTGAATAATGTTCATAGCACGTCTGCACCAGCGTTTACGACTGTATACAATTGGGTAAATGAATTTAAATGTGGTCGTACATCCACATGTGATGCACCTCGTTCGGGACGTTCAATTGAGGCTGCTACGCCAGAAATCATCGATAAAATCCACGATATTGTTTCGACCGATCGACGAAAGTGCTCGAGCTTGTTGAGGCCACAGGCATATCACATGGCACAGTGATTTCAATTTTGCACTAACAATTGAATACGAAAGAGCTATCGGCAAAATGGGTGCCGCGTTTGCTCACTGTGGACCATAAGCGCGACTGTGTGACGATTTCAAAATAATGTTTGGAGATGTTTCAACGTAATCCAGATGAATTTCTGCGTCGATTCATTATTGTGGACGAAAAATGGATCCATTGCTTTACACCCGAAACGAAGGAACACACACACACACAGTCAAAACAATAGACTTTACCGGGTAAACCAGCTCCGAAGAAGGCGAAGACTGTGAAGTCAGCCAGAAAGGTGATGGCTACAGTTTTTTTGGGATGCAACGCGGTATAATTCATATCGATAACCTTCCGTCGAAGCAAACGATCAATGGCGATTACTACGCAGTCTTATTGGACTGTTTCAACAATTTTAAAGAAAAAACGTCCCCATTTGGCGAAGAAAGTGCTCTTCCATCAAGACAATGCACGGGTTCACAAGTGCCCGGCACCGATGGCCAAATTCAACGAATTCCGGTACGAATTGCTTCCCCATCCAGCATATTCGCCAGATTTAGCCCCCTGCGACTACGTAGGCTATTGGAAAAGTTTCTGCAAACAATATGAAAAAAAACATATACAATTCGGTAAATGGCTTTATTATTTTTCAAAGTATTCGCCTTTAAGATCGATACATTTTTGCATATGCTCGAACCAATTTTCGATGCATTTTTTCCACTCTAAGCTGTAACCTCAGATATCAGATACGAAATGTTTCAACAGCTGCTTCAGGCGATTCAAATCGCTCACCACGGCTCTTATTTTTAATGTTTGGGAACAAAAAGAAGTCATTAGATGATAAATCAGGTGAATACGGACAATGAGTCATCAAGTCGATATTATTACTGGATAAAAAATCAACGGTTTGACGTGCTATGTGACAGCTGGCGTTGTCATGATGAAGGATGATGCGACGGTTTCGATTTGTTCTACGCAATTCATTTATGACTACTGGCAAACAAATTGTTGTATACCAATCAGTATTTACAGTCCTTCGATCCTCTAAAGCCACGGTTGTCACATGTTCGATATAACCGAAGAAACAAGCAATCATTTACTTGGCAGCACTGCGTGAACGAACAACTTTTGTTGGTTTCGGTTCATTTTGAAATACCCAAACAGTGAATTGTTGTTTACTTTCGGGCTCATACAAATAGATCCATATTTCGTCCCCAGTAATGATGTTGTAGACCAAATTTGACCGACGTCGGTTGAATTTCTTGAGCATTTCTTTGCTTCATTTAACACGAGCCTGTTTTGAGCTTCGGTCAAATTGTGTGAAATCCAACGACTGCAAAGTTTCCGTACGCTCAAGTGATCATGCAAAATCGTATGTATTGCTTTCATGTCAATGCCTAAGAATGCCTGAATCTCGCGGTATGTTATATGCCGGTCTCGCTCAATCATTTCACACACAGCATCAACATTAGTGGCAACAACAGACGTGGATGGACGATCTTCACGAAATTCATCACTAAGAAAGGTACGTCCACGCTGGAATTCAGCAAACCAATTATAAACAGTCCTATTGGATGGAGCTTCCCCAAAAGCCAAATGAAGTCGATCGATGCATTGTTTCGGAGTTAGATTACATTTGTAATCGTAAAAAATCATTGCCCGAAAATTTTCTCGCGAAATTTCCATTTTCTTACAAAATAACTTCTTTTAAAATACTATGCAAACAAAACTAGTTGGCTTGAGTACAAATTGTCAATTGAATTATAGATTAAAAACGTCTAATTTTACGGATATGACAGTAGCAGAACGTTGGCGCCACTGGAAGTACTAGATTGCAGAAACTTTTCCAACAGCTTACTTATTTCCTGTTCCCAAACCTGAAGAAATGGTTCGAAGGAAAGAGATTCACCACCACAGAGCAGCTCATCGCCGAAACAGAGGCTTATTTTGAAGGGTTGGACAAATTATATTATTCGGACGGCTTGAAAAAGTTGGAGAATCATTGGATCAAGTGTATCGAGCTGAAAGGAGTATGTTGAGAAATAAAAATAAACCGATAAAAAAAAATGTGTTTTACTATGTTTTTCTAAAAACTTATTGACTTGCCCTCGTACTACTTTTGTAATTTAATATGCACTAATTTATTTGACATGTACATACTTAATATTGTAAACAAATTTATTGTTTAACTGAAACTGTAACGGTTTTGTATATCACATATTTCAATTTCATTTCTTCTAATTTCCAGTTTTAAGTATTGTTTATTGTAACTCTCATATATTGTAACAATCAATTTATTTTGATTTGATCCTAAAAGCTATTAAAAAATTGTTGGTGAACAGAATAGTCTAATGAGAGTCAGCATCGATAAATGACGCAATTAGTGAACAATCAGTCAATAATCAGAAATTGGATTAATGTCTTCTTTATTTTGAACGTTTCGATTCTCTTTGGAGTCTTCCTCAGCAAGAATGATACAAAAATAATTAGCTCACATGTTCATAATGTTTAAATCACTCGCAAATTGACAAAGATGCAGCGATGTTAATCTGATATTTTTTTAAAAAACAAATCTTATTAGAGTGGTATATGCGTAAACAATTTGAACTTACCATCACGGAACATGAAGCAATGCACTGAAACTTTGTTGAAACATATTAAAACTTAAAAAGTAGAATTGTTAAAATCAAATATAAAGGTTTTACATTTTTAGAACACACGTCCGTGTACGACGACGTGTCACACAGATATAACCTATTCTCGAAATAAGAGGTCACACAGTAAACATTAAGGCAAATTTGTAACTACTATATAAAGAACACATATGTATATTGTTGTTAAGTCAAGCCGATAAGAAAACCGCAATAAATTATTGTATAAGAATTAAAAATTGTTAACACCATTAAAATTGTAAAATAAAGAATTAAATAATAAAAAAAAGAGAAAAAAAGGAAGAAAAAATTCAATATAAAATATATTTCGTTAAAATTGTTACATTTTCATCAACTAATAAAAATTTTTGTCAAGATAAATTAATAATTAAAAATCTAAAAAGTTACTACATAAGTCAGAAGAAATTTTCAAGCATCGCTGCGTAGGTATGATTGCAGATGTATCATTCTTGCTGAGGATTCCAAAGAGAGTCGAAACGTTCAAAATAAAGAAGACATCAATCCAATTTCTGATTATTGATTGTTCACTAAATAATTGCGTCGTTTATCGATGCTGACTCTCATTAGCCTATTATAGTTATTCTTTTGTTATTGTTTAAAATTCGAGAGTCCTAATATAATTTTTAAGATACGAAGCGCCTACCGGTCTGAGTGTTAAGATGTTGAACTACTATATATTATATACTCATTTTAAATAAATTAATTTTCAGAAATAATTGCTTGCGATAAGATTATCGGACAATCACACAATCAATCTGAAACTAATAATCCACTCAAAATTTCCCATATCTTAAAAAACTGTAATAAACTCATTGCCAAAAATATTGTCTCGGCCGGGAGTCGAACCTGGATCTCTTGCATTCCGTGCGAGCGTCCTAAGCCTTTAGACTACCGAGACTTTAGCAACATTCTTGTTAATATAATTATTGTTATTGTTTATCTACGTTGGCTGTAACTTGCGTCAATCTACGTTACCTCTTTCTTTTTTCAAATTTATTTATTTAATTTTTAGGATTATTCCTTTAAACGCAATGAAGCTTTGAATTAAACATCACAAGAATATCATTAGGAACAAAATTTGGATAAAATTTGTTAAAACTTGTATAAGGAACAATATCATTCCACAACATCTAAATTTCTTATATAGATAATAAACTAAAATTCTTACATTTCCGTTCCATACACAGAATGAACTATTTTAGGAATCAGTATATGCTAAGAATTTTAAAGAATAGAACTTAATGATGCTTATAGAACTAATGATAACTCATATAAACAAATTTCGAATCTCAGGAGAAACAACAACATGTTCCTATATCTATTTGTAATTCTTTTTTTGCAAAACAAGAAAACACCTTTCAATCTCATATGAAGAAAGAGGAAATCATTTTGTCGAGAAAAATAAAATGGATGTAAATAAAAATTTAAAAAAATTTATAATGAATATCTCCAATCCATTATCATATATCGAATAATCAACCGCATCAGATTTGTACTGTTGCCTCGGATTTCCAAGATGTTCAATATCAATTGTCTGTCCACGAGGGTAATTCTTGTCGTTCCAACAATCATTTTGACATTAAAATAAAATGAATCGACCCTTGAATTTATTGAAACAACATCAATGTCTTCATTATTTAACATCAAAGAAGATTGACAAATTTGTTTGGTTTTACAATTCCTGAAAAAGTTCAATATTTGTTACAATTAGGGGAGAGCTTCGCGTTACTTTCATTTAATAAAAAACGAATATTATTGGAATTTATCAAAAATATTTTTGATAAATTTTGAAATTAATTTTAAGAAAATTAAACCTAGTAATATTTTTAGTATCAGAAATTGTACCATACCTATATTAAAAAATTATTTATCGTCCTCTGTTTAAAATAACATAATCAGTAAATGATTAACTCAACTAGTACGATACATAAAACAATTTTGCACTAACAATCCAGACATCATTTTCACTAAGGCAGACAAGGGAAATATCACTGTGGCTCTAAACAAAAATACTTACATTTCGAAAATCAAAGAAATGCTTGATGATCCTGACACCTACACCAAAGTCATAAAAAACCCTATCAATATTTTCACAAAAAAAGTTCATAACCTATTATCACTTTGGAAAAATAAAAATTACATTTCAAACAGTACATACAAAAAAATATCATGTAATGAAGGTAACTTATCTCGTGCTTATACACTTCCAAAAGTGCATAAACTTAATTGTCCATTTAGGATCATCATTTCTTCAATTGATAGTCCTTTATATTCATTGGCTTCATTTTTACATGTGGTATTATTACACGTCATTATTTTTGAAAAATCCCCTAAACTTTTCAGTAAAATCGAAAACTTTTCATCTTGCACAGAAGTTAAGAGGTAGGCGGTTGAAAAATAATTTTTCTTTAATTTCTCTTGATGTCATCTCTCAGTTCACTAACATTCCATTAGATTTAGTGATTGAGAATGTGGAATAGATGGAATTATATTAAAAAATCAACGACTATTTCGGAAAAGGAATTTTTTACAGCACTAGAATTGGTACTTAACTCAACGTATTTCACTTTTAATGAAGAGATATACAAACAAAACTTTGACACACCAATGGGATCGTCCTTATCTCCTATATTATAGCATATAATAATATATACTATATAACAATTCTGAAAATTAATTCAATTTAAATGAATATATATTATGCGTAACTCTCTATATATATCGGTTATTGCGAAGAATGTTGCTAAGGTCTCGGTAGTCTAAAGGCTTAGGATGCTCGCACGGAATACAAGAGATCCGGGTTCGATTCCCGGCCGAGGCAATATTTTTCGCAATAAGTTTATTACAGTTTTTAAGATTTGGGAAAAATATTTGGGGAGATTATTTGTTTCAGATTGATTGTGTGAATCCGATAATCTTATTGAATCGCAATTTGTTTCTGAAAATTAATTAAATTTAAATGAGTGTATATTATATAGTAGTTCAACATCTTGACATTCGGACCGGTAAGGCGCTTCGTATTTCAAGTTTTAATATAAACGGTCTCATTTCCAATCATATTATATATCGATTTAATTTAATCTTTTAATTTCTAACTTGTGACGACCACTGATTATTTTTCGACAATATTGACGATGGTTTATCTTGTTACAATTGCGACAGTTATGCGATGAGCAAATTTTTTTAATATTTTTAATTCTCGGATTTTGCACATCTTTTTTAATACATTTCAATGAGTTAATTCTCGTTACTAAATTACTTTAGCTGGAGACTTACTATCTTACAACCACTCAGCTAGGCAACTCTGTAGCACAACATTAGGATGTTGAGGATAGATACGTCTCACTACATCGCTGGCAGCAATTGAATTATGTAAATAAAGTTTTTTTTATGACATACTAGCAATTCTTTGTAATTATAATTTACTGAAGATGACTCAAAAACGGAGCCGAAACGTATTGTATTATATAATCAATTGTTAAATTTGCGCAGTTTAGTTATAGCGTCGACTCCTATGGCCCTTTTTAGATCATATTATTTTTATTACTTATTTTGTTGAGATAAGAAATTTATAATAATTAAGTAATTTATTATTAAGTTGTTATTCATTATTTTATCATATTTATTAAATTATTAATTTGGCACATCAATAATCGCGCAGTATTATATTCTTTCTACGCATTTACTCATTTGTCCGTATTAGGGAGTTTAAATTGTTAATTCAATAAATATTTTAAAGCTTAATAATTATCTAAGTACTTAAACAAATTCCTTTAAACTTTTAATGAACATATAACTATTTTTTGGCAAGGAAATGTGGTATTATAATATTATTTCGATTTTATTGCAATATTACATTCGCGCAATATTACATTTGTTTATTATCTAAACTGATTCTGATATCTATTTCGGAAAGAGCTTATATTTTCTTTTCTAGTGGATAAATCTATAATAATCAATAACTTAAAAAAAAATAACGCATAATTTTCGATCAAGTGGTCGATTTTTCTATTTTGCATAGTGAAAATCCATACGAGTATATCTATAACGTATATCTATATCTCGATATACGTTTCAGGCAACAATCAGAGAACCAGAATAGGCTTTGCAACGGAATGGCTTTGATCATTCTATTAAATATCCTTGTCTATTAAATAAATCCATACCGCTATATGGGCACGATAGATATTTTTACTCATCGATAGGAACAATTGTTGATATTCCGGCCCACTTGTGATATCTTCCGCCGATCTGACAAAACCGATGCATTCAGGTATTAAACTGAAATATCAATAGCAGAATAACCGTGTACCTCCATGCGATTTTATAAATCTGGTTCGAATCTGCAGATACGTATATCTCTCTGCAAAAGAGGGGAAATTGTTGTGCAAACCCGAATGATACACTGAGAGAAATGTTTTTGATGTTTATGACTATAATTAGTAAAATATTATAGTTAAAAACTTCATTTTCATAATTGTTACTCTATAATATTACTAATAATTATTATATTTATAATTCTATGTATCTAAAAGGATATATGTACAGTTGTCCTCGGAAACGAATAAAATTTTAAATAGTTTTCAAAGACAATCATATATTCCTTTCACATCAAATTATTGTTATTTACTAACCTCATAACAATAATAATTATAATATTGAAGCTCCTAATCATAATTATTTTAATGAAATTAAGTCACAAATACCTACTAAAATTTTTGTTCTTAATGCACGCTTTCGATAAAGTCTCGTAATATATATTATAAGTTATCTAGCTTCACAAATGTGTAGCTCAGACATAAAATCGATCAACTAGTAATAACTAATAATAACGAAAAATCAATAATCTTTTCATATTTATCAAAGCATAATTTTATATCTTATAAAACAATATTGTTTTTAAAAATTATCGAACATTTCTGCCGATTTGTTCGTTGCGTCTATTCATCGAGTTTGTGCTACAGACTTACATGTATATTAATTATATAGCAATACAATAATGGAAGCAATTACCGGTTGAAATCAATCTGTCTGTGTTGCTTCGTCAATTTTCACTAATCCGATTAATATGTCAGCTTTGAAATTGCTGGATATTCAACTGGCATAAATTAAATTATTTATCAGGTATTATGTTGCTGAATGAGAAATTTGAACATCGCCCAGTCTCGCTTAATGACAAAGTCATGTTAGTTATGCAACTCTTATGATGAATATGGCGAAACATCAATAGTATTACGCTGAAAAATATCGATGCAAATACTCAATATTTACCTGCTATGGAACATTAATAAAAGAAAAGTAAAGAAGAGTAGAGACACAAGAGACGACAAAGAGGAAATCATCGAAAAGTTAATAGAATGTGAAATGTTCGTAAGTAAGGAAATCTCAATTGGCACTTCATAGGCGAATAGGTTTGTGATATTAAATTAGAATATTTTTAACATGTATACGTGTATGTACACTGAACATGTATACATATATGTATATGCACTCACACATATAAAGGCACATAGTCGTGTAAGGCGCCTTTCATGACAATATCCGCCTTGAATATCAATTCCTTTTTTGTAAGAAATCTCTCTTAAAAGGAAAATCTATATTCACGCATCCACATACACTTGCAAATCGTATTATAATAAGTCGTATTGAATTCATAAACCGATTGATTACATCAGGATTACTTGGAATGATCAATTCCATTAGCGGAATGTTTAAAAAATTCCTTTTTCTCTACCTGAGATATAAGAAAATAAATTAAATTGTAAAAAAATTAGAGTTCGACCAAAATCTCTGTTTCGCTTTTGGTCAGTTGAAGTCAAAAATCATGATTTCGGCCAAAATTAAGAAAAAATTTCAGTGGATAAACCGAAACTGTACAAGTGGCAACTCACCGATTTTAATTATTAACTTGTTGATTAAGCTTAAGACAATTTGAATACAAACTTTGATGTGATAATAATAAATGTGATTTGATTTCTTTAAAAGTTGAGGATGCAATATTATTATATTATATTATAATATTTTAATAAAATCTTATTTTTTATAAAATACATGTCATGATTTCTGAATAGGATCTCTGCGGATAGTGATAATAACCGAAACAAATATGCTATATTTGATTCAGAAACTAAACATAATTATGATATTTTTCATAAGAAATCCATTTGTTGTCATTTTTGAAAATATCATAAAAATAACATTTTCAAGAAGCAGACTCATAACTTTACCTATAAAATTTAAGACAACACAAAATACTAAAGAATAACGAAAGGATGTTTAAAAGATGATCGTTTAATGAAAGTAACGAAAGTATGATCGTTTTGTCCCTTCAGCAAGATGGAAGATGACTATAAAACGTCTTTTAGTTTTGATGAAAAGGCAACTTAAAAAAAAGACATCTTTTTGTCATCTTTCTCTGGTTGTCTTCTCGGTAAAGTGAAAAATCAACTAAAAGACATTTTTTCGTTATTACCGAAAAGACAATTGGAAAAAATATCTTTCCGCTATTTTACTTTTCATCATTCACCCGCGAGCAGTACGCCACCAGACGTAGTAAAGTTTGGGTTCTCGTGTTTGAAAACCGGAATAGAATAAAAGGTATAGCATTATGAGAAATATAATTCTGACGAACACTCATGAAATATTTCTTTAAAGCAAGTGCTCTAAAGGAAGACTATGATAAAAGATAATGAATGGCTCTTGTATACATTACACAACAAGCATTGCAGGCATAATGAAATATATATTGACAGTCATACAATTTTATTTAGTCTTGTATAAAAATTAATTCAGATATCTAATAATATGTTATTAAGCGTTATATGTGCGTTATATGTCCAAAATATCAAAAAGAAGTCTTAAAGATAACTAAAAGATGTTTACAAAAGTTATCTTTTAATAATCCTTCAAACGACTTTGTGTTCTTTGGATATATAACAGATTTCTTTTAGACATCATAAATACGAACTCTATATGTTGGATATCATAATATAGAGTTGGATATCATAAAGATATGATATCCAATAATGATAATTTGAAAAATCTTTTAGGTATTATTTTTGTAATATCGTTCTGTTCTCAAAAAACGGCATTAAATAACTTTCAGATATCTTTATGTGACTTTTTAGAGATTTCTCTAAGCTATCAGATTAGAAATAAGATATCTTTTAGAAACCTTTTTGATAACATATTGTTATGTGGGGTCAGACTGATATACAGCTACAGACTTGCCAAGACCCATGAATATACATATAGTATATAAATCTGCAGAGCGCGCAAAACAGAAATTCGTAACGTACATGAGCTTTCTGGCATTAAAGGATAATGATTTCAATAAATATAAGGCTAAATAATCAAGATTCGATTATCATGGTTAAAAGAAAGAAAAGCAATCCTCAGTGCGACGCGACGTGATGTTCATATCAGAAGCGTATCAAGCATAATGTCTCACTCGATCATATAGGTTATAAAATAACGATAAAACGTAGTCGAGTTCTTTTGACGTAGAATGTTTTCGGGATGATTCCATCACTAATACTCTTCACATTGATCTTCATTTTTTTCCTGATTAGTGATACAAATAAATTAATAGATATATAACAATAAATTAGTAAAGATTTAAAGCGATTGTTTGAATACGGTCATGAATCCTTGTAATTCGCCGTAATTCAAATCGCTTAATGGTTTTCGGACGATCCCCGACGGGAGGGTATAGCTGTGGTCAACGACTAAGTTTCAATGAAGAAACCAGTGCAGGCCTAAACCGATCGTACAATCCCGGATTAATACAGTGTGAATTGATTCTCAAATACTCTAATAAATCCTGGACCATTGTTCTCTTTTACGGCGGCTACCAATCGCTCTTACTTCGCCGACTAAATTTCACCGCGTGAAACAATTAGAGATCGACGGATCAGTCGGTGAATCAGCCAGATAAATTCGATTAAGCGCCACAAGTTTCGTTAATAATTAACAAATGCCAAATGTTTCTTGACTAACGCGATTACTTTGAATTTCACCAAGCAGTCATAGCAGAAACAATGGCAACTTCTATCTTTGCACGGAAAAGAATGCGGAATTAAAGTTTTAAACAAACAAAAGGACGAACGAACGAACAAACGAACGAATGGACGAACGATCGAACGGTTGGACGGATGAATTGGGTCACAATACCCTAGTTAACCGCACCGCGAAGTTTCGAGTCTCCCTATCCTATATAATTATCCGTATTATTATCAAACAGAATGGCTGACAAATTACGATGACTCCTTGAGACGCGAGTACACGTGCATTAAATAAAACGTATCCACTTTATGCACATTGCGTATTATAATATATGCAAATTTATATTATTTATAAATTCATATATATGTAATTTATATTAAACGTTGGCATTCCAAGAATGGATCTGGACACGAAGAAAACTCGCGGAACACATAATCTTTACAAAGTAGCTGAAATGTTACATAAAGAATCTGCTTTTGTAATATTACCAAAAAAATTTCAGCTGTATTTTTAGAACTTAAAAAATAATATTTAAATATATATTTAATTGATACTTAAATAATACTTATTATGTTGACATATTAAATTTAAATATTGTTTAAGTATCAGTTGAACATATATAGTAATTTATTATAAATATCATTTCTGAAGTACTTAAAATTTATGGAGAGTTTTCCCATAGAGCACCAAAAGTTTTCAGAAATATTTCAGAAATTTTTCAATTGAAATTTAAAGCATTTCATAAAAATTGCGAAATATACCTGCAATATTTCTGAGAGCTCTGAAATAGCAAAATGACCGCGATTCTTGTATATAAACCTTGTTAAAAGGTTAATGAAATATGTCATAGAAAGAATCTATAATCTTTTTAAAATATTACCAAAGAGGTTTCAGTACTACAAAAATGATATTTAAATATATACTTGATTGAATATTGAAATTTATTATGTGGATATAATAAATTTGAATATTATTTAAGTATCCACACACACACACACACACACACACACACACACACACAATTAAACATATATTTAAATATCATTCCTAAAGTACTTAAAATTTATTAAGATTAATAATTTATTAAGATAATTATTTTGTGATTTATTTACAGATTATAAAATTTATTGAAATAAATTTAAACTATTTCTCAGAAATAGTAATTCCATCGCCAACTATTTTGATTAATTAATCGTATTATGTGCATAAGCACTTATACATAATTATTGAAAAAAATCACACTTGCAGTTTCCACACAGTATCATCCCAGATAGCCAAGCATGATATAACATATTATGCAAACATATAATGCATTGCATATGTTGTTATATATTTGCTGATATCAAAATAGGATCCATTATGAATACAACATGACAGCTTATATGTACTCGTATATGTAATCAGTTTTCGAAATTTCCGGAGCAAACTGCAATAGTGGTATATTATGTCGGCAATATGACAGCAACATGTTAGCACCGAATAATTAATCCTTTCATCTTAAGCATCATGATGTCACAAGTGCCACTACATAAGAAGGAAAAGTAGAACGTTAAGATATAAGCAACTCTATACTAAGAAGTTAAGAATGATAATAAATATAAATTTTAAAGATTGTTTAAGGATGTATCGCAAAAATTGAATTGCGCGATCGATCCGTGAAACACGAAGTTGCATCCTTGATTCATAATCAGAACGCTAATTTGGTAAAAATAATCAGCAGAAGAACAAGATATAAATCTGAGAAGCCAGAGAAAAATCTGAGAGGACATATCGATTCAAAACCTGTAACCGCAAAATGTTGTCACACACTACGGCCCCCTGACAAAGTGGATGTAAACTACATAGCTCTGAGAGTAATACGTCCACTTTTCTGAGGATAATATTAATAATACTTTTCAACTCCAGATAAATCGATACTTGATTCATAGTATAATATATCGTGCTACATTCACAAATTGTGTATCAGAAATATTTATCTCTGCAATCTTACACGCGCGTGATGTTTATTTTGCTTAAAAGTATTAACATTAAGGTTATATTATATTTTTACAAATGTGTTAATATTTATATTTTAAATAAACTATATACATATGAATTAAGTTGTATTTCAAGCATTTTATTTGTATTGAACACATTTTGATTTACTTTATTTATTATTATCTTCCGGTTACTAAAATTTGAAAAGCATATAATGACAAAATTAATCTAAACTTTTTTTGTATAAGGACTTTAAGTATTTAAAATGCAATTATAAGTTTTGCGACGCAAAAATTAGGTGTTTAAGGAAACAATATAATCTTGTTAACAATAACATAAATTAATTAAAAGAAAAATTAATGAGTCAAGCTGCTTAATTATATACATGCTGGTAATTATAAATTTTTATACACAAAAATTTAAACAATGTCAAGAGTTTTAACCCAAAATATTTTGTTTATTTACAGAGCAATATAACCATGCAATTTTTGCATCTAGAGCTGAAACGTTGGTCTATCGATTAATATAAATGTCAACTTTTTTAAAAAATAGAATATATATGCATTTGAGCTAAAAATATAATATTACTTTCCTCCTATATATTGCATTGATAAAACTTTACATAATACATCTTGAACATTTAAAGAGCTTATACAAAAAAGTTAAGATTTTTTAAATTGTCTTATAATATATATTTATATATTTCTATACATTTCCATCAGAGCACAGATAAAAAATACTGTTTCTTAATAAAATTATTTTTTATACACGATCTAAACCATCGCTACATTTTTAATTTTTGTATCTTATACATGTATATGTATATATACTGTAAAATAAATAACAATAAATAAAGTGCAAAGTAAGAGTCAGCACATTTCGTTTTTAAAAAATAGTCATCTAATTAAAAGAAAATACAAATAAAGAAAAACAAATTCAAAGAAAGTATATAATAACAATAAAAGATACATAAAAATTAATAAAAGATAAAAAATAATTAAAAATTCCGTTACAAGTTTCGGCTACAAGATTGAGCCCTCTTCAGACAAATAAAGGGTGTCCCAAAATTAACGCAAGATTTGAATTAAATAGAAAACACAGTTTTTAATCTTTTGATTGTTATTTTTTTATTGAATCATAAAGTACATAGGATAGGGTTATTTGTGGAATAACACATCGGGCAAATGGCCTCCACGGCTTTGCATGCACATACGCACTCGTTTGTCGAAATTTTCCATGACCATTTTGCATAAATGTGGCTGAATTTCGTTGATGCAGCGTTGAATCTCCTCCTTTAATGCACGGGTGGTTGTGGGCTTGTTGACATAGACCTGTGATTTCAAATAACCCCATAAAAAGAAATCTAATGGTGTTAAATCACACGATCTAGGGGGCGATTTTGGCGATTAACAAAGCCATCAAGGTGAAAATGTGCTTCATCGCTTAGGATGATTTTGCTCGAAAAATCAGCATCCATTTGTTGATGTTCAATAATCCATTTTCACGCTCCATTTTCACTAACCCTAAACTGTCAGCTGTTAAATTGTTTTTTTTTTGGGTTGACAACACTTTACTGCACAAATGGCGGCAAATTCAAATCTTGCGTTAATTTTGGGACACCCTTTATATCGGAAAAAAAGAGTAACCGCAATACAAAAGTTCGCAAATTCATTGTAAGCACAATTCAGGTGAGTCTTGATGTAGAACTCGACAATATTCACGTACGATTACACAGTCGCAAGTATATCATGTCTCTTAGAAAAGTTCTAGTTGATAAAAAGATAAAAAGACTTCTTACGAAAAAATAAATGCAAAACGGAAATTAACATAACGGAAATCCAGTAAGAAATAAGAACTCACCAAAAACATATATAAATTGTGCAAAAAAACGTGTCCATACAAGTATAAAAAAGGCTATTGTAATATATAAAAATAAGTGAAACGCAGAAGTAAAAGGCGGACATTGTGTATCGCTTATAGCGTTCATACGCTGATACGGATCACCACAGACTGAGAGAAGAAACCGTAGTATTAGTATCGCAAACTCAAACTCTATTCACAATAGGCATATATGCCTTATGAAGATCTTCCGTATCGATTTGTAAATTCAAACGGTTATCCTGCTTTTTAATGTTGAGCATCTCGGAAATTAAACGTTTTCTATAGCAAGGCTCTTCATCTAGAATTCTGACTTTGTATTGGATCATGGTCATTTTGCAGCCTGTGTTCCGTTATGACTGAGCGGACAGAAGTTTTGTGTCTAATATGATTACGGTGTTCAGTAATTCTGGTTTTTAGTTGTCTGCCCGTCTGTCCAACGTACGACGCATCACAATTATTGCACGGTATCTTATAGACTACATTCCTCTTAGATGTATGGGGACAAGTATCCTTCTGTACTTTAATATATTTACCCATTTTATTATTAGGACTATAGAGAAAAACCCTGATTCGTTTTTATTAAATCGCTTAAACTTTTCTGTGTGAAAAAGAATGAACGGTACCATAAGCCAAGAAGCTGATTCTTTCGTACAGAAATTGTCAACCAAATCTTTATGTGTCAAGTGTCTATTTTTAATTAAATTTTTTATGCGTTGATTAACAGTGTCAAAAATAAAAATCAGTGAATAATCGTTGTCAAGTAGAATATTAATTTAAAAAATCAAATTTTTAGTATGAAACCTAAAGTCAGAAAGTAAGAAAGCTCTGTCAACAAGCGAAAAAATTGTATCCTTTTTCTGTGCAATTGGTTGATTCGAGTTAAAATTTAAAAATCTACCTGAAAAGGTAAGCTTACAATACCAATCAAAAATAAAGCGATTCCTATGGATAGATATGGTGATGTCAAGAAAATTCATTTTATCCCCTCCCCCCCCCCCACCTCTGTGGTGAATTGGAGACGAGGATGAAATGAATTGAATTGTAGTAGTAAAATGTCGATTTTAGAAGGCAACACCGCGGTGCATATGTCATCAATATATTTATAATAAAATAAGATATTCAGATTTAACGACATCAAGGACACCGTCTCTAATCTCCTCATTACTAGATCGGCAATTATAGGTGATAAAGGAGAGCCCATGGGAGTATCGAAGCTTTGTTTATAAATTTTATTGTCAAGAGAGAAAAAAGTGGAATCTAAGACAAATCGTATTGCTCCCAATAACTCGTTCTTAGGCAGAGAGCAATCCTTGAAAATAAAATTCCATTGCTCATTCACACAATCGGCCGCTATATTCATTGGAACATTAGTAAAAAGTGATGCCACATCTAGTGAAATTAACTTATGATCACCTGTGGGCCGCAATCTTTTCAATTTTTCGACTAGTTGAAAACTATTTTTGATGTAACTATTCGCTTTAGGATAGTCTTGAATAATATGTTATGTAAGTATGTAGCCAATGAATATAGTGGACTGCCTATCGATGAAATGATGATTCTAAGAAGACAACGAGGTTTGTGGATCTTCGGCAGTCCATAGATTCTCGGAAGATTGCGGCCCACAGATGATCATAAGTTAATTTATATTAATTATACCATTCGATAGAGCAAAGTTTTAGCATTAGAAATCTGTATCTTTAATTGCGGTACGATGATTTGTAACGCAGTTATGAGTCGGAATGTTCCTTTTTACTTAACCCGCGAGTAATTCAAAAAAATCGTAGAGACAATTTATAAAAACAAATTTTCAAGGAAAACTTTGAACTTTCACGTTAGATAGTCGAAAACTTCGCAATTATATATTAGCAAAATATATTGTGTATATAATTTTGAGTTAACAAAATATGAAATTAATTTTATGAACAACTTAATATTATATAACAGACAATTAATTGCAGAAACATATTATATAAGTGCAATGAAAAAAAGAAAAAATTGTTACATAAGGTTTCTTTAGAAATGCTTTAAAAGCAGGACTCGGTAAAATAACTGATACGACTTATTTAAAATAAAAAAAAAAAACAAGTTCCAGAAACTTATTTAAAATATACAATCGTAGGAGTCGGTAAAATCACTGATATGACTTATTTGAAATAAAAAATATAAAATAGGTTCCAAAAACTCATTTAAAATATTAAATAAGAAATAGATCACAAAAAAAATATTTTAAATATATAATAAAAAATAGAATCCGAAAATGCATTTTTTTATTTAAAATAAAGAATAACTGTTATTTAAAATATATAAATAACTTGTCTCTTATTTTAAATTTAGGTTTCCGAAGGCTATTTTTTATTTTAAATAAAAAAAAGAAACTTACTTAAAATATAAAGTAAGAAATATATATTTTAAATAAACGTTTCAAATAATATTTAAATAATAGATATTTTAACGATTTTGTTTATTTGAAAATACATTTCTAAATATAACGTTTCAGCTTTTCTTTACAGCTATAGTCTATAATCGATATTCAATAGTATTAACCCTTCGCGAACCAGGTGAAAAATCAACATGGAGTTAGTTTAAGTAATAAATACTAAATAACTGTTTAATTTTTTTTTATTAAAAATATATATTTTAAATAAATTTATTTGAAATAAGACCATGTCTAAAAGTTATAAGCAGTTGTAATGGAACATGAAATAGAAAATAATAGATTTTACATTGCGCAAAATATGAAAATGGCATTTCATGTATGGAAAGATCGAATATGTTTATCTCGTGTGAATATTAACATCTTACTTACTATCTTTAAATGATTCAGTATCATTTCAATCTATATATAAATATATGATATTCGTTCAGAGCTCTAAGATAACAAAAAAATGCACTCAAAAAAATTACATTATAGCTGTTTCCATTGTTACGTCCAAGCTCCGGAAAATGGATTTAGAGAGAGAAGGGAGTAGAAAAGATGGAGTGTGGAAGGACGGTCAGATTTTTGTCTCGCAGGTATCCGCACAGAGGCAAATACCACGAGTCGGACGCACCCTTTTTATTACTCGCTTCGGAATACGAGTATGGGTCAACGTCCCATAAAGACGCTATGATACCTATTTCCTACGCGCGCGCGCGCATGAGCGTGTGTGTGAGTCAGAATGGGACTTACTGTTATTCTGCGAATGAAGGTGGATCCAACGGCTGAATTTCTTTGGTCCCAGCACTCCACGGAGGGTTGCCACTCGAATGTGGAGGCTCCGGTCGAGTCACTCTTATTACTTGACAGTAATAACAAATAGATCACTCGATCTAACGGATCGCGGCTTACCACTATGATCGATGGAGCGATAAGGTCACGGATCGGCAAAGTTTCGTGTCAGAGATGGAGTTTTACTGACGTAATTACGTGTAGTCGCGAACCGGCAGAGTTTCGTTTGGAAAATGACTGACGACTGCCAATTGAGACCGGCAGAGTAACAGTTAGAAAAATGACTGACGACTGCGTGTTCCTCGTGGAGGACCACTTTTTATATTGGTGAGTTAGTGGTGCCGAGTGCAGAGCTCACATGTGCTGTTAGTCTAATCTAGGATTAGGATTAAGGATCGGTTATGAAATGGGATACAGGGGTATATGTCTAAGACAACTTTTGTCATCGACCATTTGCCGGATGTCCAACAGTTTAAAGCCACATGTGTCATTTATTACAGACAATTGCTGTTTTATAATTCTAATCTATTTATTCTTCCTATTCCTCGGGATAAAGTCTATTCGCCTATTAGGCACTTGATTCAAATATCTAATCTAACGACTCTGTCCCAAATGGATTATTAGTTTAAAAAGATAAATGTTATTCGGCTCGTCGCTATTGTAACCTCCCATGGTAGAAACAGATTGTCTACCGGTATTACTTGTTAATAATTCTTATGGTGATGACGAAAGTTTTAGTCGAAAAAAAGAATTGTGGAGTCCGGACGTAACACCATCGTCGCAAAATAGTAACTGCTGTCAAAATGTCAATATTTTCACTCACATACAAAAAAACCTGGTCACTAAGTTTTTTTCACAAATTTTTAATATTTTCAAATAGCAATAATTCATTGAAAAATCATCATAGCGAGATGTTTAGAAAAATCTTTTAAAGCTTGAAATCTCTACTTTCGAAATCGGTAACTTATACAATATTTGAATCTGACTGATCTTTTATGGAGTTATACGAACACAAATGCATATCTGTCAAATGTGCAAATTTTATACAAATTTTACAAAAGTCTATGCGTGGAGTAAAATTCACACAAAAATGCGGTTTACAGCAATCAAAAGAGTGAATCTTTATTTTCCATTTGCTTTTTTATAGACCTCTGTATGATTTTTTTCACCGAGTTATTCAACATTCAACACAAAAAGGGCCGTTTTTGCTTTAACGTTTAATAACTCGGTAAAAAAAAATTGTACAGAGGTCTATAAAAAAACAATTAAAAGTAAAGATTCACTTTTTCGAAAGCTATAAATCCCATTTATGCGCAATTTTTAATTGGCGCCGTGGAACTTCGCAAATTTTATAAAAAATTTTGAGAATTTATGCATCTTTATTTATGTTTATGTAACTTCACATAATATTGACTATTTTTTAATGTACCGTCCTGGAAAATAGAGATTTCAAGCTTTAAAAGGGTTATTTAAACATTTTGCTACGATGATTTTTCATTGAGTTATTGCTATTTGAAAATATTAAAAATTTGTGAAAAAAATGTAGTAGTTTTATTGGGTGTGCGTGCTTGCGTGCGTGTATGTGCGTGTGTGTGTGTATGTGTGTGTGTGCATTTATTAATACATTTACATTAGACGTGATCGAAACAAGAAAAATTGTGAGGAAATTAAAACGAAACATTTTGTATACGTAAATAAAACTCTATACTTTTATAAGTAAAAGTATCAAATTTTTTTAAAACGTACTTTTTATCAAGCTGCCGTTGAATGTACGTAATTTTAAGTATCATATATAATAATATGATTTTTGTTAAGATACGGAAACATAAACATAAAAATTTTTTGAAAAATAGTCAAAAGTATGTTACAAGTTTCAAGCTTTAAAACATTTTTTTATTTTTGACTCCGATAACTTTTCACCGAGTTTTGATGATCTGATATTTGCAATTCTGAACTCTTTGAAAGAGTTCGTTGTTGAATATTTTATGTTACATATTACTTGTGTAACATTGAAGCTATTAAACAATTCTTAAGAATGTCTGCAATAATATATTCGACACTGCACTACAAACATAAACATTGTTATAAAATATATTTTAATATGGAAAGTATATATCAGCCAAATTATACTTTACCATCTGATAGATCCGATATCGAATGTTCTCTTTTTATTAAATAACTATAATATATCTGAAAATGATCAATGATACGTAATCCAAAACGAAAATGAACTATAGGTTCGTAGTAATAATAAAATGTCAAATTAATTAAACTTTCACTCTAATCATCCATTGACGCAGAAAAAAGGCACCATCTTTTCGTTAGTCGACAGAGCCTTTTTATTATCCGATGGTATGTTTCACATTAAAAATTTGACCTCCATCATTGACATTTTACTACTGAATGACTATCCACTAGACTTTATTTTCGACTCCATTAATCATAGGATTAAAAATTTGATTAGAAAGAGACACAGAGTATACGATACCGCGACTGACAATGACCTAACTAATGAGTCTACCTCTTGGCTTACGGTACCTTTCATTCCGCTTCATATGGAGAAATTTAGAGCTTTGAATAAAAGCAAAAGTGATATCAGGGTGGCCTTCCACAGCCCTAACAAAATGGACAAATATATAAGAGTCCAGAAGGACACTTGTCCCCGTACATCGAAAAGCAACGTTGTTTATAAAATTTTGTGCAATGATTGTGACGCTTCTTATGTTGGACAGATGGGCAGGCAATTAAAAACCAGAATTGCCGAACATCGCAATCATATTAGACATAAATCTTCTGCCCGCTCTGTCATCACCGATCATAGGTTGCGTCACAATCATGATTTCCAATGGGACAATGTTCTAATCTTAGACGAAGAGCCTTCGTATAGAAAGCGTTTGATTTCGGAGATGCTACATATTAAGAAACAGAGGAACAGTCTTAATTTACAGACGGACACCGAAGGTCTTAATAAGGCATATTTGCCGATTATGAACAAAGTCTGACTCTCAATCCTGTCGACCCGTCTCCTCTCTCAGTGCGTCACGTTTCGTTTTAGCGAGCGGTCGGTGTCACGTGCGACGTTGACATGTCCGACTTCGACGATTACAACCCTATCATCGCCATGCGTTTTCACACCTGTTATACATTACAGTGGTTCTCAATTGCTTGTTCGGGTGTGTTGGTGGAGTGAGCACTTTACTTCTTAACTGCGGCGTGTCTAGTTTTTAAGTTTGCTTTTTTCTTATGAGTTCCCTTCCTTTTCCAGTTTTTCAGTTAACACTTGACTATGTATCTTAACATCGTTTTGACTGCCCTATCGCATATACAACATTAGGCTACACGTCGAGATCCATCATAATTGCTGATTTCCGCGCGTTAAAAATGTTGCAACACTGAACTTTATTTATTTATTATTTATTTTTTTATGTAGTCTTTTATTACTTTTTTTATTATATTCATTTTATTTTACATCTGAGGAGGGCTCAATCCAGCAGCCGAAACTTGTAATTGTTTTATATATTAATATACGCCGTTCTACTTCTTCTTATTTTATATATCTATGACTATTATCTTTAATTAAATGTATTATGCGTCGACTCTCTCTTTTTCGCTGTTCACTTTGTTTATTTTATCAAATTAATTATGTATAAAAATAAATATAATTTAATTTCTCTTTGAAACAAGAAAATAGTTTTCGGTATATATTTCCAGAATCATCGTTAATTTAAATATATTCTCGGAGATGGCAAATAAACAGTTCATCGACACCGAATCATCACCATTCAAAACATGAATATAGCTCCTGTTCTAATTACGCTATCTATTTCAAGTGGCACGCGACCCCCCTTCCGCGACCACCGAAAAGTTGACTATCGCGCACACGTTCCGCGTGCGAAAGTTCAGTTCGCTTCCCGATCCCGATCAATACGGATCATCTATCGATATTCGTTCTTAACGAATCTTATCCCGAACATTAATTGCGGACCAAATCGAATTGTCGTCGCGTATCACTGCCGTATTGTGTCACGTAACATTACTGATATACACGTATCGCCAGGGCATTCAGTGCGCGAAAATTACCTGAGTTTCCGACGAGCCAGTCTCGTTGCTGCTTGCTATACACATTCCTTTTAACTGCTGCGAGAAATTACTCAACGTCGCATCAAATGCGAATTACCTGCACGCATCTAATCAAACGCATAAATTATCGGATTATGAGTATCGCCTATCGCCCGCTTCGAACAAATCTTAATTCGACTCAACACTAAAATTTAAATTATTAAAATCAAGATAATCATCGTTATTACATGCCGCCTTGGCAAGCAAGCCTTTCATACAAGTGACACCAGCGTCACAAACACAAAATAGTACATTTTATCTATGTTATCGATTGTAAAATATTAGATTTGTTTTTTGTGGCTGAAACAGTGTACACTTTTGAAATTTAAAGGATGATGGATACGTTTGATATTTGGCGAAAGCAAAAATTAAAGAAAGTTTTAATGCAATGTGGTACAGGAATAAAAAAAGGATCTGTTATTGAATAGTATTTAAATACAACTTGCATTTATTTTTTATTTTCTTCGTTTCTAATGTCACAATTTTGAATAACAATAGAGGAGCATTAAATGTTAGAATAGATAACTTTGCATTAAAATAATTGAAAGTCGATTTAATTTAATTAATGTTAAACAAAAATGATATTTCATGCTGGTATAATTTGTCATAAACACACCATTTAAGAATAATTCTTTGACATTAATGAAAAATATCAACTTTTAAGGAAACTTGCATTTCTTTTTCTAATAAGAATTACAAGTGTCTCGAGGATTCTTTTCAAATATTGATATACAAGTTTGTTTTAGTTTTCCAAATGCTTTTGAACCCTTTTTTGTGCAATTTGATCAAATTTGAATAAGAAATTGTAATTATATTTTAAATTTTTCCTTCAAAATGCTTAGAATATTCCTTATACCGGTGTCATAACTGAAAAATATTCCTTACTTTTAAATCAATCAAAACTATAGATATTTATTAGAGAATATACAATATAAATGTTTTACATTTATTTATTTATATTATTTAAAAACTTCGGTACATAAAATTTACTATAGTTTTTATTTAAATTGATTTTTTGTAACTAACATAATACATTAACTTTATTTGTTTGGATACAATATCTTATTCAAACGAGAGAAAAATTCGAAATTAGTTATAGTATAGTAGAATATACAAAAAGATATAAAATAGTGTACAATACGGAATGACAGTCTTATTGGAAATCAACTATCGCTATTATCTCAAATTAGAAATGGAAATTGATTTTACTGCAGTCATATTGAATATACACATAATCACGAGATATACGAAAAATAAATGAATTTTAATACATTTTTTTTACATTTATAGTTACAGTGATAGAGTCTTAACAATTTTAGAGAAGTCAGATTGCTAAAATAATTATCAATTTATTCTAATTATATTATACAGTTTAGTGCTTATTGCTACGGCATTTTACGTTATGTGGACGAAGATACGCAGATACACCGGCAAGCGGCAGTCGACTTGTCACTGTCGTCACGCAATACACGCAAAGGGTTGAGTTCATATTCGTTTACGATTGCTTCGACCTGCAAGGCCTGTCTTAGGCAATAAAAGGTGTGGAGACACATTCACACTTACATACACACACTTTCTCAGCTACACTTCATGTCGTATACTCACGTAGCATACATACTCCGTGACCAGATGGTGCGCTCTCGGAAACACGATACTCAATCTCCCACCTAGATACCTCCTTCGAGGACCTTACTTCTTGCTTTGAGAACAAGCTTCTTTCGAGAACATTATATTCCTTCTAGAACCGTCCTAGACACGATATCATTACTTTACGATTTCACAATAAGATTTTGTATTAGGTATTAAATAAACGTTGTTACTTGTTACATCAAGTGCAATCCATTATCTACATTTATTATATATAGCAATCGCTACATAATTAGTGACCCCGACGTGATCTGAAGACGCGATCACTCAACGTGATCAACAGATTACATCAGCAAAAGCTCGTCATTATTACTCATACAGTGAGCACGTGCAAGCATGTCGCTATCAAGGACGCCGCCACCAAGTGGCTCTGCCGAGCAACGCACTCACGGGAGAAGAGAACTCACAGACGCCAAATCAAGTACCACGGACGATGTGTCACCACATCCGTTGTTTGGGGCAGAATTCCTAAAACTGGTCACGTTCTGGAGAAACCACTCCAAGCCATGGTTCTCACTACTCGAATCCGAGTTTTTTGCCTAAAATCGGATGAGGCCAAATACTACGCGGTCGTTTGTTCATCTCGACGAAGTCACCTTGACGACCATTTCCGACATCCTGGATAATCCATCGGGGAAAGCGATAAATA
Organism: Trachymyrmex septentrionalis; assembly: GCF_001594115.1. Classification (NCBI taxonomy): domain Eukaryota; kingdom Metazoa; phylum Arthropoda; class Insecta; order Hymenoptera; family Formicidae; genus Trachymyrmex; species Trachymyrmex septentrionalis. The sequence goes on along the minus strand of NW_017305386.1, from coordinate 143,652 downwards.
CGATAAAATTAAAGAGGCTTTAATTACTAGATTCACAGATTCACAGGAGAAGCAAATGCGGACGCTTCTATCAGACATCGAGCTCGGTAACAAGAAACCCTCGCAACTCCTACGGGAAATGAGATCTCTTACAGGAGAAAACGCACCCTCTGGCAACAACGCATGCCACCCGCATCCAGGAGATGCTGTTGATTTTTGACGACACTAATCTAAATAAGTTAGCGGAATGCGCCGAACACTCTTCACTGGTGGACATCCATGCAGCACAGGCGACGCCAACAAATGCCCAGGGTGTCATCGACGCAGTTCAAGCGACGTCAACGGATCTACGAGACACCGTACAGCAATTGGCCAAGCAAAAAAAATGATCACACTGTTAATCCGGATGGACATGACGGACAGGATCCCGCTCAAGGTCCCGCAGCAGAAGCCACACACGACGACCGAGCAACACACACAATACCGCAACGAATGAGGCAGGTCAGTACTATTACCATCAAAGATTTGGCGACCAGGCATACAAGTGCATAGCGCACATGCAAAAATTTGTTAGTGAAACGAGTAAGACCGCCGGCAGTTGGAACCACCAACGACGGTCTCGAGTTATCCCTGTGGCTCCACGTTACCGACAGAATTACAGGCCTAACCTTTCTTGTCGACACTAGCGTGGGTATTTCACTCCTACCATCGTCGCGAATCAAGAAAACTATCTTACCGATGCCACTCGTTCTATGCGCCGTCAACGGCTCACAGGTCGAGACGCATGGATAAAAAATACTTACGCTAGACTTTGGCATACGCAGACCAATCACGTGGCAATTCACGGTGGCCGTCATCTCACGTCCGGTCATTGGAGCAGACTTGCTCAAATACTATGGCTTTATAGTGGACATCCAAAGTAAGCGTCTTATCGAGCTAATGCAATTAAATGTCCCAGGTTTTAAAAGACAAATCGCCCACGCTTCCATCAAAACAATCGATTCCACTTTAATATACCATTACATTTTGGCGGATTATCCGAGAATCACCAAGAAACCACGGCAAACAGGGCACATGGAATTTTCCATCACATCGAAACTAAAGATCCTCCAGTTGCCAGTCGACCGCGACGACTGCCGCTAGAAAAACTTAGAATTGCAAAAGAAGAATTCGCAAATTTGGTACAGCTCGACATCTGCCGACCTTCCAATAGCCCTTGGGCAGCACCACTGCATCTGATACCAAAGAAGCAACCTGGAGTGTAGAAACCTTGCGGGGATTACCAAGGCCTAAACGCGGTGACGACCCCAGACAGATACCCGTTGCCTCACATACATGACCTCGCAAACATTCTGCACGATAAACATATATTGTCCACATTTGATCTAGTCAAAGCATACCACCAGGTATGCCGGTCCTCGAGGAAGACATTTCAAAGACGGCGGTAATTACGCCCTTTGGTCTATTCGAATTCGTCACCATGCTTTTCGGCCTACGAAATGCAACACAAACCTTCCAACGACTCATGAACCAGGTCTTACAAGGCTTAGAATGCTGTTTCGCTTACGTAGACGACGTGCTCGTAACCTCAACTGACGAGGAGTAACACAAAAAGAATCTACGTCAGGTCTTCTAACGACTCCAGAAGGCAGGCATCACGATCAATCCAGCTAAGTGCAAATTCAGGCAGAGGAACATATAATTTTTTGGACACGAGATCAACAGCGACGGTATCAAATCTCGGGCAGACAAGGTAAAAGCAATCACCAATTTTACACGACCTGAGATCATAATTCAACTCCATAGATTTCTTGGCATGTTAAACTATTATCGTCATCACCTCAAAAATGCAGCAAAAAATCAAAAACCGCTGAATGAGCTACTAAAAGACAGTAAGAAAAATGATAAAAGACTTGTGCCTTGGAATGCCGAGAATAGCCATATTCGAGACCTGTAAAGCGGAACTTGCAAATGCTACTCTACTGGCACACCCGATCGAGGGAGCAACATTATTTCTCTCCACTGACGCATCGGACACTGCCATAGGAGCTTCACTAGAACAGGTGAGCAATAATCAATTGTCACCTATAACATTCTATTCTAAAAAAACTCTCCTATACACAAAAGAAATTGGTAGCACGATCGAGAGCTTCCAGTGATCTACGAAAGTATTAAATATTTTGAAGACATACTTCAAGGTCGCATAATCACTATCAGAACTGATCATAAATCACAACCCATGCATTCAGACAGCGATTAGACAAAGCGTCAACTCGACAAGCTCGACAGCTAGATCTGATTGCTCAATTCACTACAAATATTATACATATTGCTGGACAGGTAAATAGTTCCTGACACGTTATCACGTATCAGTGCTATCCAAGTTTCAGTCATTACTACTACAGAAGAACTATCCAAAAAAACAAGCGAAAAATGAAGAGCACCAAGAACTTCTCAAAGGCAAATCAGCTTTACAGTTAAAAGAATTCACAATTCACCAGGCTCAACCACACCACTTTACTGCGACATCTCAAAAGGCGCTATACAATCTTACGTCCCAGAAACTCTAAGAAAACGAATCTTCGACGCCGTGCATGGAATAGCATACCCCAGAGTCACCAAACATCAAATTGGACAAAAATTCGTTTGGCCGAAATCAACAGAGACATTATTCATTGACCACGTACCTGCCTTCAGTGCCAGCGTAACAAAATCCAATGGCACACCAAAAACATTCCGCAAAAGATTCCAACACCGGACCAACGATTCTACCAAGTTCACTTTGATCTCATCAGCTCTCTCCCAGAGGTAAGAGGATGTAAGTATTGTTTAACCATGATTGACCGCTTTTCCAGATGGCTAGAAGCCATTCCACTCCCCAACATGGCTGCGCAAACAGTTGCTGCAGCATTCATTGACGGTTGGGCACGCTTCGGCACATCTGCCGTTATCACCACTGATCAAGGCAAACTATTCAAAGCCAGTCTTTTCCAGGCACTCTCGAAATTTCTGGGCAGCAAGAAGACCAGAACGTCTCCTTATCATCCAGCGTCAAACGGCTTGATTGAGAAATGGCACCGCACTCTTAAAACTGCGATAACCTGCCACGAAGACGGAAGACAATGGCTAGACCTATTGCCTACAGTACTGCTAGGCCTGCGCACATGTCTGAAAGAAGATCTGAAATGCTCTCCAGCTGAGTTAGTCTACGGCGCACTGCTGAGAGTACCCAGAGAATTTCTAGAAAACCTAGATCCGACAGAAAACACGGAAACCTTCGTTATGGCACTTCGTAAACCCATACTATAACTCCGTCCACAACCAACGCATCACCATGGAAAACGGACAGCCTTTCGACAACAGCAACTAGAACAGGCCACATACGTTTTCGTCAGGGAAGATGACATCCGAAAATCACTCCAACATTCTTACACCGGACCACACGAAGTGATACGCAGGAAAAACGAACAAATTTACGTGATCCACATGAACAGCCGTGACGTTGCACTATCGACAGAAAGGCTGAAACTCGCCCCTTCTTACCTATCGCAGAAGAAGTATCTGAAAAGGAAGCAGCAGAAAACATGGCTGTGGCGCACTATATGCCAAAAAAGAAAGGTGATAAACCTAAAAAACGATTCGCGCCTATTCATCTGTAATCACTTCGAGTACATGTGGAGACACATTCACACTTACATATACACACACACATACATTCACACTCTTTTAGGTACTTCATGCCTTATACTCAGTTAGATATACTCCGCGACCAGATGGCGCGTTCTCACGAACACTATACTCAATTGCCTATCTAGATACACTCTCATAATATTCTTTCGTCAATCGTTCTAAACACGACATCATTCTATTATATTGTCGCGATTTGATATTGTATGTACTAATAAACGAATATTGTTACTTGTGAAATCGTGTGCAATCAATTACCTACATTCATTATATGTAGCAATCCGCTACAATGGTAACGCATCGAGAGAAAGATGGTAAATATATGAGATAGCGCACACAGCGGCGGTGGTCCGCAACGCATTTTGGGGTGGACGCGGGGTCTGCGGTGGCGGCGGCGATAACGGTCCCCAATGATTCGTGACGTCACAACATGTATCATCGATATCGGTAATTAACGCCAGGGCCTTCCCGCGCCTTCCCTCTTCCTTCCCCCGCGCT
>NW_017305386.1:136613-139388 GCF_001594115.1 Trachymyrmex septentrionalis | reverse complement strand
CCCCCCCCCCCCCGCCCGCGCCCCGCGCCACCCTCAGAGGACCCGAATTAGAACCCGCCTAGTATACCTACTCACAAATGGTACTGTCTCTTGTTTTATTTATACAAACTTATCTTTTTAAAAAAAGGTAAAAAAACGCTAAGAGTGCGTGTTTTTCGTAAAGAATCATTTGGACCGATTTCACCAACGCCAATTACTTAATTGGCCGTGGAACTGACTAATCGTGTTTGCTGTTTAGTAGAATCAGTAACAAAATTACTTTTTAAAAAAGGTAAAAAAAGGCGCTAAAAATGTGCTTTTCGAATAAAACTTAAGTATTCAACCCAATTAATAGTAATTTTAATTTTTCTTTAAAGATATTCTTATTAAAGGTCTTTTTAATTTTTATTCTAATCCAAGTAATAGCAACTTTAATTCTCGATCAAAAATTACTACTCCTTGAAAAAACTAATGTATCAAATGAAAAATTAAAACCCAGATGCTACAATCTTAACTAATCAAGTTAAATTCTATCAAATTAAAAAGTAAAACGCAAGTGATACTATCTTTTGTTACTTAACTCTAATGATATGTATCATTTGTATAAAAGATTCGATATCAATAATTGGCGCCTAGTTAAATTCCATACGAAATTAAATAAATAATATAAATAAATTTAAACTTTTAGAGGTGGCTTAAAAATGCAAAATATAAACAATAGGGAGCATACAGCCATAACACTATATGTTTTTAGCGAAAGTCATATATTTAAAATTATATAATGATAAAGTAGACGTTTTAATTCTTGACTAGTGTTTATTGTTAATATTCTTTAATTTATGTAACATCTTTATATTTTAATGTACTTATGGTCAAATCTTGACCGAAACATCTAGTGCTGTGGCTGTATACTCCCTATTATTTATATATTAAATAGTATAAACTAATTGTACGTATCATTCGTATAAAAGATTTGATATCAACAATTGGTATATAATAAAGTTAAAGAAGTAAACACTTAACGCTGCTGGATCGAATAATAAAACTATCAAAGCAATTCAAAAATTATAATAGCAGTTAAAAAAATAAATAATAAAAAATAATTACAATTTTAATGTAATAATGAATTTAATCTGAATTTTTTTACACTTAATAAAAATTGAATTTACTGTTTATTTTTTTTTCTTTTTTATAACACAAGTCTTGATCCAAACTAATTTATCTTAAATTTAAACCTAATAGCTTGCACAACTTTTGTAACTTATACGACAGTTTAACCCAAAATTTACCAAAAGTTAACCTACGAAAATATACTTACACTAGATACTTTTACTCTCATGAAAGTATTTTTTATTTTTCTTATGTATATTTTCATGTTTTTAGCACCATGTTATACCCTAATCTAGCAACGCCAAGTGTTTACTTCTTTAACTTTTTGTAACACTTGAATGGACAAGGTAATTATGAATTGTATTCGTTACTTAATTTGGTATGGGATTTAAGTTGACGCTAGTTGTTGATATTAAATCTTTTATATGAATAATACATATCATTAAAGTTGATATTATTTATTTAATTTGGTATCCGAATTACATGGGATTTAACTTCGCGCCAATTGTTGATATCAAATCTTTTATCCGAATGATACATATTATTAGAGTTAAGTAACAAAAGATAGTACGACTTGCGTTTTACTTTTTAATTTAACTTGATTAGTTAAGATTGTAGCATTTGGATTTTAATTTTTCATTTGATACATTAATTTTTTCAAGGAGTAGCAATTTTTTACAGAGAATTAAAGTTGCTATTACTAGGATTAAAATAAAAATTAAAAAGACCTTCAATAAGAATATTTTTAAAGAAAAATTAAAACTACTATTAATTGGGTTGGATACTTAGGTTTTATTCGCAAAGCACATTTTCTTAACGCCTTTTTTTATCTTTTTTAAAAAGATAATTTTGTATTGATTCTACTAAACAGCAAACAGTCAGATTAGTCAGTTCCACGGCCAATTAAGTAATTGGCGTTGATGAAACCGGCCCAAATGATTCTTTATGAAAATCACACACTCTTAGCGCTTTTCTTTTTATCTTTTTTTGAAAAGGTAAATTTGTATAAATAAAACAAGAAACAGTACCATTTATGTTTTACTTTTTAATTTGACACAATTGAATTTAATTAGTTAAGATGTAGCATCTGGATATTAATATTTCATTTGATACATTAATTTTTTTCGAAAAGTAATAATTTTTTACAGAAAATTAAGTTGCAATTACTTGGATTGGAATAAGAAGACCTTCAATAAGAATATTCTTGAAGAAAAATTATAACTAATATTAATTAGATTGGATAGTAAAATTTAACTTGATTAATTAAGATTATAGCATCTGGATTTTAATCTTTCGTTTGATGCATTAATTTTTTTTGAAAAGTAATAATTTTTGACAGAGAATTAAAGTTATCATTACTTGGACTGGAATAAGAAGACCTTCAATAAAAATATCCTTGAAGAAAAATTAAAACTACAATACTATTAATTGGATACTTGGGTTTTATTCGAGAAGCACGAATGCGCCTTTTTTTACCTTTTTTGAAAAGGTAAGTTTAATATTACAAAGAACAATTCCACATCAAATATAAACGTTTCGGTTTTAATTAGACCATCTTCAGTACATACACACACACACACATATATTAGGTGTACAAAAAAGTTCTGAGCTTTAGATTTGATACAACCGAAATAACAATTTAAATTTTATATATCTTCCCGCCCTTTTGGGGTTTTAAAACAGTAA
>NW_017305386.1:134648-136513 GCF_001594115.1 Trachymyrmex septentrionalis | reverse complement strand
GGGGCATTTAAAACAGGTCACCTGAATAGCTTACTTGTTTTTAACAATAGAAGAAAAAGTGTCAAACAAAAGTTGGTTTCGTGGGGCACATAATGTGATGTCAATAATTGTTTTGTAGGTGAAGGCGTAAAGAATACGTAAAGAATAGGTCAAATCTGTTTTTTTAAATGGAATGATCTATTTTTTCCTTATATTCTGATAGAGCATTTTAAGAATAAAATGGCTTATAATTGGAAATTATTCAAGGTTACGTAAGGTCAATAATGGAAAATAAATTGTTTCAAGGCACTCTTCGAATAATTTCGTGTCTTCTCTTCTTATTAGTATACTGCTAATCGTTCAAGTATATGTAAATCTTGACATACCGTTTAAATTGAATCGCACATAGCTTTATCCATATTTACTGCTCAGTTTGAATTTATCTATCAAAGTGCGTGTCTTGCGAAATGTGTTATACGAAAGCAGAAAAAGTCGATATGATTTTGTCTATGATTAATGTCACCAAATTATGAGAGAAGCAGTACGTTTGTATGCTGAAAGATTTCCCGATCGTGTCCATCCCTCATTCTCTGTTTTTTCAAACATAGTACAAACTTTTCAAGAAATAGGAAATGTGGATAATAAAAAACGCAAATGAATTAAGAAAGCAACTGACGACGGAAATTCAACGAACATTTTAGCCGTGGTAGTACTAAATCCACATATCAATACAAAAAAAAAGCTTGAATGTAAAAGTGATATTATATTACTCAACGAAGTGTTCTGCGAATACTCCATTCCAACAAATTTCATCCCTTCCATATCTCACTTCATCAAGAGTTACATGGCAATGATTTTCAAAATCGTGTACAATTCTGTGAATGGATACTACAAAGATTACAAGAAGATGATATGTTTGTCTTATTTACTGATGAAGCTACATTTACAAACAATGGACAAATAAATCTTCGCAACATGCACTATTGATCAGTAGAAAACCCACATTGGATGAGAAAAGTGGACAGGCAGAGACCTCTATAAACGTCTGAGCCGGAATTCTTAATGATAAAATAATTGATGACTTCATTTTATCGATGGACCATTAAATAGTCGCAAGTATGCACAGATTTTAACAGAAATATTGCCACTATTATTAGAAGATCTTTCACTGAACGTACGACAATCAATGTGGTACCAGCAAGATCGATGTCCTGTTCATTCTGCACGAATTATTACTGAATTGCTAAACAGAGTGCCCCTCCCTGTATATATATTGTTACGTCCAAGCTCCGCGTGCATGCGGAGCTGAGGGCGTGAACGCAATAGGAACCGAATTATTAGACCGATTTGATCGTGTCCAGGCTCCGGACCGCAAGGGAGCAGTGGGGAAGGACCGACTCAAATCGGGAGGCACTTCGCTTCGTCCTGAGGCTCCTAACGAGCCGGGGGTCGAACGGAGGATGAAGTGGAAACCTCTGCTCGTGCTCCGCTAAACGGATACATGAGTCGAACGTACTTTTAAAGGGCCCAAACTGGGTCAGTGTGCCGGGAGGGCGCACTTTAACGCCAGATGCGCTAGTACGGCCGTATGCCCTGACTTTCGATCATGGAACTTAATCCAAGTGACCGAGGAGAGGGCGAAGTGCAACCGCGGGAGAGTTAACGAATACAAGGAGGAGTTATATTTAAATAAATGACCGAGTAATTAATTTTTAATAATGGTATAATAAAAGGCAATATTCGGTGATACATTTTTTTGAGTAAATAATAAAAAAAAAATGTAATTTTTGGTTCTCTAGTCTAAAGTATATGTACGTCTTTGTGAATGTGTGTGTGTGTGTGTGTGTGTGTGTGTGTGTGTGTGTGTGTGTGTGTGTGTGTGTGTG
>NW_017305386.1:129853-134628 GCF_001594115.1 Trachymyrmex septentrionalis | reverse complement strand
GCGCGCGTGTGAAAAGAGAGTCGGAATGCGGATGATATTTTGAATATGGAGAATTTGAAAGAAGGGGAAAATTAAAATTGCGTAGGGTCATATAGTTGGAAGGAAAAAGGAATGAGGGATGATATGGGGACTGAGAATAGGCCATCGGATCCCGCGATGCTCATTATTACTCAATCATTGATGGAGGGAGTAAAGTAGGACATAAATATATTCTAGCAGTTGATGGGCGTTATGAAAAAAGAGAGGAAGGTGACCGGGGGGAGAGTAAACATCGGTTTGAGTATTAGGAATTGAGGGGGTGGTATGCGAGACGGAAAGTTGAGTAATCGGGGGTGGTGATACCGGATGTGGAACAGGGGATTGGACAAGATCAGCAAAGAAATCTGGAGATAGATCGGAAACAAGGAAGTAGGATATTTCAAGTGGTAGAATTATAGCTGCAGACCGGAGTCTATTCTTGGGTCGATGATTGAATTGATAAAGATTGTATGATTGGAAACAAGACCGTCTATATAAATATTAAAACTTTAAATACAAAGCGCCTTCCCGGTCCGAGTGTTAAGATGTTGAACTACTATCTAATATACATTCAATTAAATTGAATTAATATTTCAGAAATAAATTGAGAGCCGATGAAATTATCGGATTCACACAATCAATCTGAAACAAATAATCCCCCCAAAATTCTCCCAAATCTTAAAAAACTGTAATAAACTTATTGCGAAAAATATTGCCTCGGCCGGGAGTCGAACCCGGATCTCTTGCACTCCGTGCGAGCGTCCTGAGCCTTTAGACTACCGAGACCTTAGCAACACTCTTCGCAATAACCGATATATATAGTGAGTTACGCATGTATAAGCGCGCGTATTATAAACAATATGATTGGAAACAAGACCGTCTATATAAATATTAAAACTTTAAATACAAAGCGCCTTCCCTGATAAAGATTGCTCTCGCGAATTTATCGCGATGTTATAGCAGACACGAGCAAAGAGTCAGCACAATCTGTTAGTCTCCGCTAAGCGACGGCGACGAGGGGTGGAAGAACTGCGTAAACGCATTGAAAATTTAGTCGTCTTTTAAAGGGCCACACGAGAAGGGGAGGGCCCCATATACTGTAGTGAAATCAAAAACTTACAACTCGGAGATGGCGATATGTAAGGTGCCCAAGAAACTGTCGAAGAAGATGCCGTCGACCGTGGGATGCTGTGCCTCAGGTTCGTCAATTTCCCCGATGAAGGAATGCCGTCTATCTTAAATTGATTGACCCTTCTAGAGAGAGAAGGCTTTGAGAATCGGCTGAAGTCTTTTCAAATATCGCGATAACTGTAGCCTCCCAAAACTCAAAGAAAAATCATACCGAAGTCCGCGGAACCGCCCTTTTTATTTTAATTTTTATACTAATCACCCCCGATTACTCAACTTCCCGTTACTCAGATTCAGATTGGTGGAATAGGTTTCGTTAACTAGTAGTAGGATTTTCCTTTGCTCTCAGATTGGTCAAGATCTTGGGGGAGGAAAGGATGTTGACAGGAGTCTGTAGTGTGAAAAAGTGTCCTCCAAAATTTTACGATCTTAAAATTTATGGGAAAATGCACGTGCCGTACGTCAAGAAGACGCGCATGCATCGTCGCCACGAGACCACTCAGAATCAGATCAGAACGTGCAGTTTGCATGGTAGGTCATACCAATTTTACATGAAGAATGCTCCATTTTTTATATAGTTTTAATGACAATTTACGTCTTCTTGTTACTGTCAGAGCATGATGTCAAAGAATAACATCTCTATTTTTAGATTATGTATGTTCGGTTGTATGTGCGTAAGCGTATATAAGAGGAGTTTTTCAAACGCCGCCTACCGAGCATCAATATCAATTCAGAAACCTGATTTTGACCACACTTTTCAAAACCTAGTTCGGCCTCCTATTCTCTATACTCCATGGCAGTTACTGTCGCAGATGTTCGTTTATTCTAACTGCGAAGACGATTGCAGCGCAGTTTGTCGTTCGTTTACGCAGAGATGTATACCATCTGCGCAGCTATCTCGGAGGTCCCACTCAGAATACTCTGCTCACAGTACTGCCACTACTACATAAAACAAACAACAAACTGCGCTGCAATCTCGCCCTCGCCTTCGTAGTTTCATACCCAGATAAGAAAATGTTTGCACGATGCTAGCATAATGCATGCACGCGTGCAATTGCATACTGTCACTGTGATGTCTAGCTGATTTTGCATCTAGTAAGCACTGACAGCATATCATATCCAGCACGTTGTGCAAACATTGTGCAAGCATTTTGCATTTCAAAATGTTGGCATTATGCTAGTACGCAAATCTTTTCGATTGTACGATTTTTTGCTTTTTTTTAAGTTAGATTACAATCTTTAGGTTACAGGTAGTGTTGCCAATCGGTTTTTGACCGGATAGTCCGGTTTTAAAGACTTTTGTCCGGTCATAACAGTAAAAAATTCGGTTTTAACGTTTAAAAGTTAATAATAATTAGTCAATAAAATACATTTTTAGTAATCAAAGAAATATTGATTAAACCATAAAACGAGAATTTTTTATTTTTAAATGTAGCAGCATTGTCTCTTGTATCTTCTCAGTAGAGAATTTGGGGAAGTCCCCATCAATGCTAGATGGCACTGATGGCAATTATTTACTATTTGTGGCATGTTAATATTATTATAATAGAACGTAAAAAGTATAGATATCTATTTCTTTTTGAGTTTTATTTAATTATTTGTCGATATTTCTTGTACGTTTATGCTTTAAAAGTACATTTTTCAGTGAACTATGAGTAATAATTATGAGAATAACTTTGCAAAAAAGTCAAAAAGGTTTTGCAAATTTCAAAAGAAATGGCTGAATTAATCTGAATATGAGCAGTGGCTAACTAAGAACGTCTATGAGAATGACGGCATATTGTAAGCTTTGTCATGTTACAATATCTGTAAAGTATAATGGAGTCGAAATACTGCGGAAACATGCGAGATCAGTTAAGCATACTCAGCTTGTCAAAAATAAGCAACACAATGACACAATTTCTAAGTTCTATCCAAAAGTAAATACTCAGAAAAAAATGAGGTTATTGCTGCAGAATTAATTTTAACCTATCATGATGTTAAACATGGGCATAGTTATTTTTCATAAGACTGTAGTAATAAACTTATTAAACAAGTTTGTTCAGATTCTAAAATTGGACTTAAAATACACTGTGGTAGAACTAAAGCGGAGGCACTTGTAAAAAATGTCCTAGCGCCATATGCGTTAGAATTAGTACTGAGCGAAATATCTTGCGGTCCAATATCGGTTGCAACTAATGCATCAAACAAAAGCAATCAAAAAATGTATCCTGTCGTGGTGAGCTATTTTTCAAAAGATGATGTAAAAACTGCAATTTTAGACTTTTATGAGAATAATAATGAATCATCTACCGCAATCGCTAACAAAATTATGGAATGTTTGAAAAATAAAGGATTGGAAGCTAATAAGGTTGTGGCATACGGAGCAGATATAATGCGTCTGTCAACTTCGGCAAGCATAAGTCTGTTTTTCAAAACCTCAAAACAAAATTAAACAATGAAAACATTATTCTTGGACATTGCAATGTACACATTATCCAATACTGCGAAATATGCTTTGAAGCTCTTAAATTATAATGTAGAAGCTTTTGTAATGAAAGTATTTAATGAATTTTCTTCAAGTGCGAAAATTGTTTAAAAATTTCTACTTCGCATGATTTTTTTGATTTCCTGAATTCTGATTATATTGAACTTCTACGACATATAGTATGTACTTCGACAAGATTTTTAATATTATTTCCAACTATTGATCGCGTGTTGTCATCATGGCCAGCTCTGAAATTATATTTTCTCGAGAAAGGGGAAAACGATTGCTTAAAGATTATATGATCATTTTTTGGAAAAAATGATGTCGGCAATTTAGATACTTGAAGTATATTTTGTTCATAATTTGATGAGTTTTCTTTCAACAAATCTGAAACATCTAGAAAGTGAATACATCCTTATTACGGGCGTTTTTAACGTATTTGATAAGCTGAGAATGGAAGTAAAAATTCGAATAGAAAAAAATTTCTTTAGATTTAAAGCAACTGAAAGGCTAAGAAACCTTCCTATAAATGAACAGCTTAGCTTTAAAGAAAATGCACTTTCTGCTTATAAACAAATTTTAAATAATTTAGAGAAGTGGTTTGACTATAGTGAGAATTCCATTTACTATATGTGTAAACCATTTAATTTAGCAAAAGAAATTGAACTAGAAAAGGTTGTTCGTATAGCTAAGAAACTTGGTATTGATTTCAATGCAGACAGTTTATTTTCTGAACTGGTCACTTTAAATAAAATAAGGTAAACTTTATGTTTTGAGTAGCAAAGTATTTCAACTGCGCCACTGAATGACGTACATAGCATATGGATGAATTATTTCCGGTCCTCGGATTCTCCAAATTTCTAAAAATAATTCAACATACCTATATTTATAATTCCACCAAATAATGCTTATGTTGAACAAATATTCAGTAAAATAAAGTACATTTGGACGACAGAAGAAATCATTAAAACGAAAATAATTAAGGCGAAATTATTTATTTATTTTAATATTTTATTATCTCGTGTTGAATTTTCAGAATTTATTAATCAAGTAAATGATAAGAGTAAGTCACTACTTTCATGTGCTATGTTCGAAAAGAAATTTTAAGAATGTTAAAATTTAATTTTTATAAAAATAAATAAATAGAATATATATATATATA
>NW_017305386.1:126569-129651 GCF_001594115.1 Trachymyrmex septentrionalis | reverse complement strand
ATATATATATATACTATATATTGTACACATTTTTCCACAAAAGCCCAATAAAGTACACTGCAGTATTTACAATGCAAATAAAACAATTATTAACCCATAAATGTATTAAAAAATCATTTGAAAATTGCACGCTGTGATAGCGCCATTCAAGTATTATCTGCTTTATCATTCAAAGATGGCACAGTGACTGCATTTCAACTGCATGATATGCTAAACACAACGATCTGGCATGCGATGTTATCTGGGTAGATTGGATATCTTGCTGTTCATAATATCGCCAGCTAATAACCAGTTGTATATTACTGAAAATGAATTCCATTAAGATATTAAGTTAAAAGAGTGAAGAACTTGTAAAAATTGAACGTGCTTAAAGATATAATTCACAAAGAATTAACACCTAACCTTTAAATAAAATTAATAAATTAAATATTCTTAAAATATTCATTGCTTTTCTATCAATAAAATTTAATATAATAATAAAAATATAATCTTTTTAAATCCTTGATGAATTTCCGATTAATTATGACCCATTCTCTTTACTTACACTGTAAACAGTTCTCAGTTTCCGGTTTTCTATTGGAAGATCCAATACGATACCATTTATATGTCCATTTTATATGTTACGGTGTAAGAATATAAGGTGCAGAGAGAAACCTGAGAGAGGACATGCCGGCCCAAAACCTGTAACCGCAAAATGTTGCCGTGCACTACTATTCCCTGACAAAGTGGATGTAAACTAGCTCTGAGAGTAATTTTCAATTCTAGATGAAAAATCGATGGTACATATAATCGTACATTCACAAATTGTGCATCAGAAATATTCATCTCTGCACTCTTACATGCACGTGATGTTTATTTCGTTTAAAAATATTAACATTAAGGTTATATTATATTTTTACAAATGTGTTAATATTTATATTTTAAATAAGCTATATACATATGAATTAAGTTGTATTTCAAGCATTTTATTTTTATTAAACATTTTTATAGTTTATTTACTTTTTATTTGTTATTATTTTCTTATTACAATACTAATAAAATTTGAAAAATATATAATGATAAAATTGTTACGTCCAAGCTCCGCGCGCATGCGGAACTGAGGGGGTGAACGTAAGGAACCGAATTGTTAGACCGATTTGGTCGTGTCCGGGCTCCGGACCGCAAGGGAGCCGTGGGGAAGGACCGACGCAAATCAGGAGGCACTTCGCTTCGTCCTGAGGCTCCTAACGAGCCGGGGGTCGAACGGAGGACGAAGTGGAAATCTCTGCTCGTGCTCCGCTAAACGGACACACGAGTCGGACGTACTTCGAAAAAGGGCCCAAACTGGGTCAGTGTGCCGAGAGGGGCGCACTTTAACGCCAGCTGCGCCAGTACGGCCGTATGCCCTGACTTTCGATCATGGAACTTAATCCAAGTGACCGGGGAGAGGGCGAAGTGCAATCGCGGGAGAGCTTAATAATACGAGGAGAGGTATTGTTTAAATAATGACTACTGGGAAGTTAATTTTTTACAATGATATAATTAAGAAAAAAAAACTGAAGTGATACATTTCTTTGAATAAAATATAAATACGATTTTATCAGGTAAATACAATTATACAATTTTTGATTTTCTGGATTAAATATACACGTTTATCGATATGTGAGAGTGTGTGTGTGTGTGTGTGTGTGTGTGGGGGGTATCATAGCAGAATGGAAGGGAGGATAAAAAGAGAAGGAGGTTTTGGTAAGTGGATTTGAGAGGGTTTGGCCTAATTTTCATCGGATGATGATAATATTAGCGGATATGAATGATGATAATGATCGCGGACTAATTGTAAGATCTGCGCTTCTTATACATTTTTTGAACATTTAAGACTGATGGAGTTCAAGTCCTTGTAGTGTCAATTTTTACTATTAACTTAATTTTTATTAATTAATTTTTGTTATTCTTTTAAGCGATAATACTGAAAATAATATTCGTTCTAGAATTTTCTATCTTTTTAAATAATAAAATATAGGATAATTTTGAATAATTTATTATGAAACTTGAACATATAGGAGCGGCGCATACAAGAATGTAAATAAAAATTAACGTAAAAGACATTGAGACCAATGAAAGTAAATTATAATAAAATATTAGAAAGAGACGAATGCGAAGAAGTGCAGAAGTCTATTTAGACGTGGTAGCGGACACGCGCCACACCCTTTCCCCAATCGCTTTTCCGAGCGAAATTGAAGCGAGATGACAAAACGCACGCACGCACGCACGCATTATTCGCACGTTTATAACAGGTAAGGTAAGGAGATTCGAAGTGAGAAATAGCAATCACGGCTTAAATAAATATTAACAAACTCTACATGTGTACTGTCTCGTAATCAATTTTTTTTATTAAAAAAATCTTAATTGTTATACGAAAAGAACGATTTTGTTGAAAGAAGCAACTAATTTTGTTGGATATAGAAAGAAAATAATTTTGTTGAAAACTTAAAAGTGATGAGCAAAGCAAAACATTTTGATATTCTAGCAACCACTTTGACTTTTCCACCAAATTTTTTTGATGATCCAATAAAATTATTTCTATATTCAGCAAAATCAGTCTTTCCTGTGTGTCTTTTCTATCAGATTTATTACTATATAATTTCCGTTTTCTGATTGCGTAGTGATAAAGATGTGAAATAGTACAACAAATTTTCATACCACCCAGGAGGTTTCACTGATGGCGCGTTAGGTTTTTTTTTTAAATAGACCTTCGCCTGGAGCCATATTATACTACTCTCATCATGTATATAGAATGGACTGTGCATTGTAATGAGCAAATAAGTGCCTGTCGTAAAATGATAAGTATTGCATAATCTTTTTTGTGAGCAAATCATTAATTATTTCATAGCTAAATCACCAACGAGAAGTTAATATGAGACTATGTCAGTAATAAAAAATGAAAATAATAAATAAAAACAGGTCTTCTAGATAGTACCATGCAATAATTTATTAAAAACTGAAGTTGAATAAAAAAAGTAGGCCGTCTAGAAGGTAGTAATGTAATTTATTAATATAATATTTAAAATATACAAGAATATTTAAAAAAAAAAAAAAAAATTTT
>NW_017305386.1:110175-126225 GCF_001594115.1 Trachymyrmex septentrionalis | reverse complement strand
AAAAAAAAAAAAAAAAATTTTAATAAAACCATTACAATTAATATCATTATTTACGTTATTTGTTTTATAATTATATTTTAATTTTGAATTAATAATGTTTTTACCATAAAACAATTATTGTGCAAACAAAGAAAATAGACGACTAAAAATAAAATGTAATTGGACATAAAATTTAATTTGATTTCAAACTGTTATTAATATGACAATTACAATGCAATAACTCCACTTGTACACTAAAGGTTTCGAAATAGACATTTATTCGCGAGGGTACATAGAGGAGAGTGGGCATGAAGGAGACATGTTTTGAAAGAATCATGTTATATTTCAACTAAATGAATGTTTTCAAAAATATAAAAATATTTTCATTTGATAATGGTTCTAAAATTACGTCGTCCATATACATTTGATAGTCATCGTAAAAATGGCGTTGCCGTAATTAGAGATGCGAAATTGTTGTTGCAAAAAGTACGTTTTTTTAGTTTAATTTCCAAGTCTTTTTCATTTATTTACGATTAGCTTTTAGGAAGAGTATTTTTTTTATGGAATACTATATACATTAATATAACTAAGAATGTAATTACAAATTCTTTATTTATTTTGATTTATTATATATTCTGTGATTAGATTTTTTTACATACAATGTTATGAAAGAGTCGGTATTGAGAGCTATGAAAAAGCCAGTTCTATTATTACTTTGCCTGGCTCCTTCAATGCACACTCAGAGATGTCCTTTTCAATACAATTGACTTTCTACTTTTTTAGTACAATTCAGGCAATTTAATACGTCAGTACTTTTTTGAAATATATCGTACTGATGATCAGTCTATTTTCGTTCACTCGGTGTCAATGGATTGTCGCATAGCGTCAATATACGATCCTGTCAGCACACTTCTTTACATGATTGGCTTGAAATGTAGTCTCCTTCTTTTGAGGAGAATCCCTGTACATATTTATAGGTAAATAGATTTCATGTATTTCTGTTTTATAAAACAGCATTCCTGTTCGTAAGTTATGTTGCTGATAGGTTAAGTTATACTGAAGCATACTACCGACTCAACTTTCACTCTTTTCAATCATTTATTATGTTTAATAGATGATTTTGTAAGTAATAAAGACTGATGCAAATTGTACGAGGACAAGTCAATAAGTCATATTCTTAGAAAATCTGTCAGAGGGCACTCGCAGTGTCACATTTCTTTTTGACAAGCAGCATCTTTCAGCTGATTACTGTCAAATTTTGAGCGGAATTCATCGCATGGTTTCATTTCTGTAGACGATTAAAGCGAACAACCTTTGTATTGTTTGTAAAATGGAAAAAAACGAGTTTCGTGCAGTGATCAAACATATAAAAAGTATAACGCCGAAAGAAATCAAAGCCGAGTGGATAATGTTCATAGCACATCTGCATCAGAGCATTTCGACTATACAATTGGGTAAATAAATTTAACCGTGGTCGTACATCTACATATGATGCACCATGTTCGGGACGTTCAATTGAGGTTGCTACGCCAGAAATCATCGATAAAATCCATAATATTGTTTTGACCGATCGACGAAAGTGCTCGAGCTTGTTGAGGCCACAGGCATATCACATGGCACAGTGATTTCAATTTGCACTAACAATTGAATATGAAAGAGCTATCGGCAAAATGGGTGCCGCGTTTGCTCACTGTGGACCATAAGCGCGACCGTGTGACGATTTCAAAACAATGTTTGAAGATATTTCAACATAATTCAGATGAATTTCTGTCGATTCATTACTATGGACGAAACGTGGATCCATTACTTCACATCCGAAACGAAGGAACAGTAGACTTCACCGGGTGAACCAGCTTCGAAGAAGGCGAAAACCGTGAAGTCGGTCGGAAAGGTGATGGCTACAGTTTTTTGGGATGCACGCGGTATAATTCATATCGATTACCTTCCGCCGAAACAAACGATCAATGGCGATTACTACGCAGCCTTATTGGAGTGATGCGTTAATGATAGATTAGTAATGACTAGTTATAATAAACAATGTTAAAAATTTTACATCTTTCTCTTTAAAACAAATATTAGGTGTAGTAAAAAGTCATCGCGTACTTTTTAGCTCAAAGTTGTATATACAATATCTTCGTCAATAATGAATGAAATTCAAATTTAAAAAAAGGGGTTTTAAAGCTTGAAATCTCTACTTTTAAAAGCTTATCACATTTTTTAAGTTTATATGAGTTTGATAATTTTTACATACCAAAAACTACGAGCTGAAAAAGACGAAAAATTTTCTTCTCACTTTGTGGATTTGTAACGTGTTCAAAACGAATTTGAGAAAATTTTCGATTACATATCGTGAAAGCTTGATACTTTCCCTACAAAATCGTTTTTTTTAAATATTCCTACGACTTTTGATTACTGAGTTATCGCGGATTAAATAAAAGAATTATTTTGACTTTAATTGCTCATTACTCCATTAAAAATTGTCGTATCGTATATTGAAAAAAGAGATTTTTAAAGTTGAAACTTTACTCTATTAAGATATATTTATATTGTTGGTAAGACAGTAATTGCGGTTTTTACTGATAGATGTCTTTTAAAAATACGCGATGACTTTTTACTACACCTAATAATAATAAGTAACGGGCAAAGTAAGAGTCAACACATTTCTTTGAAATTGACAAAAGAATATATTACAATTAACAGAGGTAAAATTACATAACGCAAAAATTAGAATCAAAATTAAGAAAATAATTACAAGTTACAAGTTTCGGCTACCGAATTGAACCCTCTTCAGACATTAACATAACGAAAAAATCACAGAATAAAATCAATTATCGCAAATGATCGCATATTCAGAACATTCACAGTTCGGGCGAGTCTTGATGTCGAGTTCAACATTATTTCCGTACGATTGAACCGTCAAATGTATTAAAAATATCTTGGCAAAGTTTAGTTGATAAAAAGATAAATTAAAAAAAACGTACCACAAAAAAATCTTCGCGTAAATAAATTAACATACCGGAAATCTAATAAAAAATAATTTAAAAAAAATAATTTAAAAAATATAATAAACTCACCAAAAATCATGTGTAAAAAATTCAAACGAGCGTGTTCAAAAAGGAATAAAAAACTTTTGAAATATATACAGAAAGGGGGAACGCAGATGTGTAAGACAGACATTACGTGTCGATTATTATGTACATTCAGTAGTGCGGACCATCACAGACTGAAAGAGGAGACGGACTGTTAGTATCAGAAAGTCAAACTTTATTTATGATGGGAATATAAGCCTTGTGGAGGCCATCGGTGTCAGTTTGTAAATTGAGACCATTCTTCTGCTTTCTGATATATTAAGCATCTCGGAAACCAAACGTCTCCGATAGCAAGGCTCTTCGTCTAAAATTACGACTTCATCCCATTGGAATTCGTGATCAAGCTGTCTCCTATGCTCAGTTACCATATGACAGAACGGCCAGAAGTGTTGTATCTAATTGATGTTCAGCAATCCTGGTTTTCAATTTTCTGCTCGTCTGTCCCACGTATGACGCATCACAATTATTACACGAAATCTTGTAGACCACGTTGCTCTTCGATGTATGTGGACAAATATCTTTTTGTACTTTGATGTATTTATTCAATTTATTGGGATTACGAAAAGATACCCTGATGTCGTTTTTATTGAAACGTTTGAACTTTTCCGTGTGGAAAGGGATAAATGGTACCGTAAGCCAAGAAACAGATTCATTCGTCCCGACATTGTCAGCCAAACCTCTATGTGTTATGTGTCTATTCCTAATTAAATTTTTTATACGTTGATTGACTGTGTCAAAAATGAAGATCAGTGGATAGTCATTGTCTAATAAAATGATAAAATATAAAGTCAAATTCTGTGTATGAAACCTAAAGTCTGATAATAAAAATGTTCTGTCAACCAGCGAAAGAATCATCTCTCTCTTTTGTGCCATGGGATGGTTAGAATTGAAATTCAAAAACCTGTCTGAAAAGGTCGGCTTACAGTACCAATCAAAATCAAACCTGTTCCCATTAATAGATATAGTAACATCCAGAAAATTAATTTCATCTCCCCCCACTTCTGAAGTAAATTGCAAACGCGGATGGAATAAGTTAAATTGTTCTAATAACAAGTCAATTTTCGAGGAAACAATCGCAGTACAAATGTCATCCACGTATCTAAAATAAAATATTACATCTAAGTCCAACGACATCAAGGACACTGTCTCAAGTCTCCTCATCACCAAGTCCGCTATTACAGGTGATAAAGGAGAGCCCATGGGAGTGCCGAAGCTTTGCTTATAAATTACATTGTTAAATGAAAAAAATATGGAATCGAGAATGAACTTTATCGCTCCCAAAAACTCCTCTCTAGAAAGAGGGCAATCCCTGGAAATGAAATCCCATTGTTCATTAACACAGTCGACCGCTATCTCCATTGGAACATTCGTGAATATTATTTTCAGTATTATCGCTTAAAAGAATAACAAAAATTAATTAATAAAAATTAAGTTAATAGTAAAAAAATTGACACTACAAGGACTTGAACTCCATCAGTCTTAAATGTTCAAAAAATGTATAAGAAGCGCAGATCTTAGTCCGCGCAATCAGTCCACGATCAGCCATGCTGCGTATTCTAACAAAATTGTTCTAATACTCGATGAACAGCTATTTATTCACCTACGCAATGTTCTGGCGCATTATAAATAAATATATAATAAAGCCCATATATTTAGATATCAATTTTCATATAAGATTCAATTCTTTTTTTTATTACTGCAGTTTGTTTTCGATTAGTCTTTATATTGTATTATATAAATATACTACATAATATAATAAGCGAAGAAGAGAAATATCTACTTGTTTGAAACCAATTTGGAAACTTAACTGAAAATAAATTTAATTACATTTTATTATACATCTATAGATATACGTATATATGAAACATAAAAAATATAAAACAACTTTAGCGATGGTTTAGAACGTGTATAAAAAATAATTTCACAATAAGAAATAGTATTCTTTTTATCTGTCTTCTAATAAGGATGTATGGAAATGATACTCGTATATTATAAAATAATTACGAAAATCTCAACTTTTTTATACAATCACTACTTTAAATATTCAAGATAATTTATGTAAAGTATCACTGCGATGCAGAGATTGGTTATATTGTTCTGTAAATAAACAAATTATTTTGAGTTGAAACTTTGACATTGTTTAAATTTTTGTTTATAAAAGTTTATAATTACAAACATACATAATTAATCAGTTTAGCTTATCAACTCTTCTTTTAATCTATTTTATTGTTAACAAAATATATATTATTCGTTTATTTACAAAACACCTAATCCTTGCGTCGTAATGACACTTAATATAATTGCATTTTAAATACTTAAAGTACTTATATACAAAAGTTATTTAGATTAATTTTATCATTATATATTTTTCAAATTTTATTAGTATTGTAATAAGAAAATAATAACAAATAAAAAGTAAATAAACTATAAAAATGTTTAATAAAAATAAAATGCTTGAAATACAACTTAATTCATATATATATATAGCTTATTTAAAATATAAATATTAACACATTTGTAAAAATATAATATAACCTTAATGTTAATACTTTTAAGCGAAATAAATATCACGCGCATGTAAAAGTGCAGAGATGAATATTTCTGATGCACAATTTATGAATGTAGCACGATTATATGAACCAAGTATCGATTTTTCATCTGGAGTTGAAAAGTGGACGTATTACCCTCAGAATCTATATAGGTTACATCCACTTTGTCAGGAAGCAGTAGTGCGCGGCAGCATTTTGCGGTTACAAGTTTTGGGCCGGCATGTATCTCTCAGGTTTCTCTCTATATAATTAATAAATTACTATTCGATAAATTAATAAATTACTATTTCGACCTTTTTAGTTCCACGTAAGTGAAGGCTCTCAACCATCGGAGGTCGATTTCGTTATAGGATCCCCAAAATCTATCGACGTCGTAGGTAAAAACGAATTTTGCAAAAATGAACCCATGTCTACCGTTAATAAGGCAGATTCCTCTCCTTTTTGTGTTTCTAAATATTTCTCAAGATGGTAGTGGTATCGAATTGTAGATTCTACTTTTTGTATAGAGTCGCGTCAAACGAAGGTTGTGTGTGGACGGAATAAAGATGAAATATTGAGTGTCCGTTTGAGGTTAGACAAAGGGTATTGCAGTCATTTTCGCACTTGTGCGTTTTTAATTGTAAAAGAAAAACATAAAAGATTAATAGATTTTCGTGCATGCAACGTGATCACGAGCTGCCATCATGAGTAAAATGTATTCGACGGCAAACCTGTCCGATAAGGAATTAAAGGAACAGGGGAACCGTCTTTTCGATCTGCACAAATACGAAGACGCAGCCAGTTGCTACACAAAGGCGATCGTAAGTATAACGATATTTCTGATGCACGCTCAATGTCGCACGATCACATGAATCATGACTTTGAATTGTGTCGCGCACCTTTGTGCGCCTACTCGCTCTCGCTACAGTTGTATTGCAGCAAAATATTTTTTGTTTTGAATCACGAATCACGCAGCGTGCCAGCGATAACGAGCAGGAGCCACGACGGTGCCTCTAGCGCCTGGCATTCAAACTAGAATTTGGCGAAAGCGAGGGCGATTTAAGGGGATTCTAAAAAGTGAATCTGTTTTATCAATTTTTTCAAACAAATATTTTTCTAACTGCCTTTACAGATTAAAAAACCCTTCTCCATAATTAAAATATATACAATAATGTAGTCCAAACCGATCAACTTAATGCCAAAAACGAAAAAAAGGTAGAAAATTACAATTTTGTTACTTTTAATGTCGACTCGTAATAATATTTGCTTTATATACGAGTTTTATACTTCGTACGTATAAAACAATTATATATTGGTTTGGATTAGAAATTATATGAACAACTAATGTTGAGTACTTAGAATTAAGTTTAGATACTTAATACGAAAGATTATAGTTAGTGAGTTAATTTTTTTTACGTATGTGTAAGTGCGATATTCATGTAGTAGTATATAAAGATACATTGATGTGTCGCATTTTATCGATAAAACAGCGATCTCGGAGTTCGGGCTTCACTTTAGGATCCCCTTAAATTCGATCATTTAAACTAAAGATGAAAAAAAATCAATTTTTTTTACTTTAAATCAAAAGGACCAAGTAATTTTTCTTAATATCGTATAAAACGCTTTATACACACACACATACACACGCGCGCGCGCGCGCGTTATTTACTATTATTTAATATATAATATTTAATATTATTTAATATCTTTTATTTTTATAATTTTAAATAACGAGTCTTTATATTGTTATGATACTTAATGGATTGTTAATGACTGTATTCAGTAGAGAAAGTAGTTTTGCAACTGTTATAAAATTCTTTAATATTAATTGGTCGTGACTTTAGCGCATCACTAAATCTAAATGTAAACCGGTCATGTTAAAAAATTTTACACAATTGCAAAACTGCTAATGCAGATATCTTTTCGAAATTGTATAAGTATTGTATTATATATCTAATGGCCAACGTCACTTTAAACTATATTCAGTTTGGTCGCTCAAGCACTTTAAATACTTATGAAGCTTGTTCTTTTTTTGCTGAACTTTTGACATGGTTTATTTTTCTTTTTTTCTCCTCAGAAAAAAAAACAGAGAAAAGAGATATATACATACCATGGAAGAAGTTTGTTTTCAGCTAAAAAGAATGGGCTTATTATCATTCTGTTTCTATTGTTCATTATAGATGTAAAACAAAGATAGAAATGCTAAAAACGCTAAAACCAAACGTAACTTTAGCCATAGTAGCTGTACTATATTTTGATTGTTTACGCTATTTACAGCTATCTGTAAACAGAAATCTTTTTGATAAATGCACAAATTCATGAATTCTATCAAATGTCAAATATCTAAGGAAAATACATATTCAAGTAAAAAAATTTATTTTTACTGAATTTTTAATTTAAATCCAATTTTTTACAAGGTAATTTTTACCTCTAGTTTGAGTACAAAAATAGGATAAAAACTAGAGATAAGAAGGTTATTTTACAAATTATTTATAAGTTACTTTTTATCATAGAAATTGAGTATAATAACTATAAGGATACTTTATTTTTTATATTATATATGTTATCATTCACTCTAATTTTGTATTACTTTTGTACAGAATTTTTATATCAAACACATGTAAGTAACCTAAAAAGTAACTTATAAAATAACTTTTCTGAATCATGGTCTAATTCCACCATGCTCTAAACGAAACAATATCATACATATAAATGAAAAAAGAATGATTTTATTTCTGTGGGAACAATCCTCTTTTTATTTATTATTAATATTTTTCTGATTACGTAGAAATTGCAAAAATCATGCAAAAATATTATTAAGCACCAAGAGTTAATCTGCTTTGACCAAATATAGCTTATCTTCCCTTATTTGTATTAATATTTTTTTTTTTACTTTATTTGAGATGAAGAATCCAGGCCAGGCATTATATTACACAAATCGAGCATTGTGTCACTTGAAACTGAAACGATGGGAATCTGTATGCAAGGATTGCAGATGGGCGTTGGATATAGATCCTTGTTTGATGAAGGGTCATTTCTTCCTAGGACTCGCCCTATTAGAATTGGAGCTTTTTGATGAAGCTGTCAAATATCTGCAAAGAGGTAAATACAACAAGACAAATTATATTCCCTTTTTTTCAATTGTAAAGTAGATTTATAATACAGGATTATACTTATTTCAAATAACATAGCTGTAGACTTGGCGAAAGAACAGAAACTGAACTATGGTGATGATATCACCATTGTATTGCGCCAAGCCAAGAAACGTCGATTCCAAGTAAGGGAGGAACAAAGAATTTCCCAAGATATCGAATTGCAAACTTATCTGAATCAGCTGATCATAGATGATGCAAAGCGTAATTTGACAACTCTGCAAGAACAAGAAACGTCAAAGGATTCTAATGTTGAAACAAACTCAGCAGAATTCGCTAGAAGAAAAGAAGAGATCGAGGAGAAGAGAGATACCTGTATATCGAGACTTAATGATC
Source organism: Trachymyrmex septentrionalis (assembly GCF_001594115.1). Classification (NCBI taxonomy): domain Eukaryota; kingdom Metazoa; phylum Arthropoda; class Insecta; order Hymenoptera; family Formicidae; genus Trachymyrmex; species Trachymyrmex septentrionalis. The sequence continues at coordinate 117,141 of NW_017305386.1, read as the reverse complement.
TCTTCGCCAAAATAGATGAGAGAAGGAGGGTTCGTATCTCTGTTTTTAGAACAATTTTTTGCTTTCATATTCCACGGTTTTATTATTATATCTTATTAATACAATCTTGGTTATTAAATATAGAGCATCTCTATAAATGGACACAAATACATATATAAAAAAATAAATAATTTAATAAAAATAAAAAAATTACAAACAATTTTATTGAGAATAAAAATTTTATTTATATGTATAAAATTGTGATTAAATTTATAGCATTAATAAAATATTCTAATATTTTAAAAAGGTGATAATAAGAGCCAAAGGAAAATTAATAAAATATTTATAATGATAAATACGGTTCTGAATGATAAATCTAATATAAAAAAAGGAAACCAAAATTGTCAATTAAGAGCCAACGCTGTTAACGATACGCAAAGAAATCTTTATTAATATTTAACAAACGTGCGACCAACGTTTTCGATCCTTATCAATGTAAATACAAAAATACAAGCTATTACTAATACATAAATATAACAAATGCGAATTCCCTATAGTTACATGTAAACGGCGCATGATATCTTGCATAATGATTATCTAATTATTGCAGAAGCCAGAGTTGTGAACAGAAAAAAGTCCATAATTAAGGTGTATTATAACAGTGGTCAATTGTTAGATAAATCAATGTATAAACGCCAGTCATTATACAATTAATGCCTTCAACCGATGTATTGTCAGTAGGATACTATCTTATGTTAATCTAAAAATAAAAATGATACGGAGAGATTTTAATGCTACTGTGTCAAATGAAAATTATATTAAAGCGAAATAAAATTTCGTGACTGTGTCAGTTGAGTCATTGCTCTAACTCTCAACCGACACAGTCACAAAATTTTAACGTACATATGCATGTTTGTTAAATATTAATAAAGATTTCTTTTGCATACCATTAACAGCGTTAGCTCTTAATTGGCAATTTTGGTTTCCTTTTTTTTTTAATAAAATATTCTAATATTTTATTAATTTTTCTTTGACTTTTATTACCTTTTTTGAAAAAATACAATAAATTGAAAATGCTTTATACTTATGACCAAGGCTATAAAATTCTGATGCAATATGTATTAGCACAATAATGCAATTCTGTAATATTAATTCTATTATAGTATATTTGTGATAAAAAAAAATCAGGAAAAGTTAGAGAAATAAGAAATTTATTACTTAAGATAAAATTAAATTACTGTAATACTAATTCTAAACTTTATTTCTTTAAAAATTATTAAATAAATTTTTTTTAGTTATTTAAGAAAGCATTGTAAATATTTTTTATAATTTTTCGATTTTACAAAGAGCAAAAAGCGTTTTTCGTAAAAACGTAAAGAGTTAACATAAACGTAAAAGTCATTAGCATGGATTAGTTAATCCTTAATATACATCTTTGGGTTATTCATGTCCTGCTACAATATTATATACAATACAACAATTATGTATATGTTACAATATTGCCACAATATGATAATTCATTATATTGGGTGTGTGAATATGACTTCGCCCTTTCTAATAGGTTCGCTAGTGTCACTGCTTACGCGTGTACATTAAAATGTCAATACTTGTATTCGATAGTACTTTGTGTCAGCTGTCAAACGCAGTGTGTGACATACGATTGAAGCGTAAACAACAAGTATTTTTATCGCATTGAAAATGTCGGGTTTTATTCCAAATAAACATTATTTGCGGAAAGTTTTATTGCACAAGGAAAAGTGCAGCGGAAACTTATCATTTGCTTGTGGATATTTACGGTGAGCATGCTCCATCAAATACAACTTGCAAAAAATGGTTTCGACGGTTTAAAAACGATGATTTTGAAGAACATGGAAAACCACCTAAAAAATTTGAAGACGCTGAATTGGAAGAATCATTGGCTGAAGATTGTTGTCAAACACAATCAGAATTGGCAGCAACATTAAATGTCGATCGATCAACTGTTGCAAAACGTTTGCGAGCAATAGGAATGGTTCAAAAAGCTAGTAACTGGGTTCCACATGAATTAAAAGACAGAGACATCGAACGTCGAAAAACCATTTGTGAAATGCTGCGAAATGCTGCTTCAAAGACAAGAAAGAAAAGGTTTTTTGCATCGAATAATTACTGGAGATGAAAAATGGATATATTATGAGAATCCAAAACGCAAAAAAGCCTGGGTGAAGTCAGGTGAAGCCGGCCCATTACAGCCAAAGAAAAATATTCATTGTACCAAGGTTATGCTCTGTATTTGGTGGGATCAGAAAGGTGTTATGCACTATGAGTTGCTGAAACCGTCTGATACTATCACTGGCGATGTTTACCGACAACAACTAATGTTTGAAGGTAGCTATAGAAGAAAAACGACCAGAATGGGTGAATAGGCATAGCAAATTAATTTTTCAACATGACAACGCCAGACCGCATACTGCAAAAGTCGTGAAAACATATTTAAATGGACAGGACTGGGAAGTGCTACCCCACCCGCTATATTCGCCAGACATAGCTCCTTCAGATTACTACTTATTCCGGACGATGCAGTCAGATCTTACAGGAGAGCGATTTACTTCTTACGAAAGCATCAAAATTTGGCTTGATAATTGGATTGCCTCAAAAGACCAGGACTTCTTCATGCAAGGAATCCGTAAATTGCCTGAAAGATGGGCGAAGGTTATAGCTGCAGATGGAGCATACTTTGAATAAATAATTATTTCATTTTCTAAACAAGCAAATATATTTTATTTTCACAAAAAAAGGCGGAGTCATATTCACACACCCAATAAATATACAACTTTATAAATACTTTCTAAAGATGTCAAAATATACGTAAAAATTGCTTAATAATTTTTACACACTTGTAAAAGTGATGAGAATTAATCCAGGATATATACGAAAGATTGTATATAGTAAGGAGGGCAAAAACTAAGGTGTGTACTAAGGATTAAAAATAGAAACTGTAATAAACAAAAATGAATAACAGAAAGGCTAAGAGCCAAATTTGTCGTATATTTAAATTCTTAAAAACACATACGTTTTGACCTATTTATCAGGTCATACATCAGGTCATACTCAGTGTATACATCGATTAATGCAAATTTAATAAAAATCATAAAACGATTAAATACAATTTCTGCAAATTATAGTTACGCAAAGTAGACCTATTTCTTCGTATCTATTTTCAGTCGCAACAATGCAATAATGCTTTCAGTCTTGTCATCTTCGTAGTTACATTCTTCTATTACATCAGTTGCAATTTGTCTGTAATGATAATAAAATTAATTGAACATGTAGAGTCATTCTGTAAAATTGTGCAAACACACATTCTCAATGTGAAGGTTTAGCCAGAATAATTCAGTGATTGAAACAATACGTCAAATTAATTTAACAGAGGCAAATGTGATAAGAGTTAAGAAAATTAAAAACAGTTCCGTTAGAAATTACTGTTTTCAATTTTCTTAACTCTAATCGCATTTGCCTCTATTAAATTAATTTGATGTATTGTTTCAATCACTGGATTATTCTGGCTAAATCTTCACATTGAGAATGTGTGCTTGCACAATTTTACGGAATGATTCTACATGTTCAACTAATTTTATTATTATTACGGACAAATTGCGACCGATATAATAGAAGACTGCAACTACGAAGATGACAAGACTGAAAGCATTGCATTGTTGCGACTGAAAATAGATACGAAGAAATAAATCCACTACTTTGCGTAACTATAATTTACAGAAATTGTATTTAATCGTTTTATGATTTTTATTAAATTTATCGACATGTACACTGAAGATAACCTTTTTTTTTATGACAGAAAGGAAATGCCTAACGCATACCCCGGAGCTCGGAGAAGAGCCTGAGGTTATGTGGGGTTTGCACTCACTATATATATATATATAAAACCCCTTCGGGTGTCTGTTCCTGATCGGAGGTCTCCAAAAACGCGTACAGTATACTTTCGGAGACCCCCGAGACCCGTTGACCTCGCGTCGGCTCTATCTCGTCGGGAACTTTGCGGTTCCTGGCTGACAACAATCACCCGACGAGGGGAGTAGGGGACATCCACTCACTTCGTTCCGTCCCGTTGATGTTAGGAGGCTGAGTTGGGACCACCGGCCCACTGCCCCAACCTCCTTCTGCCGTGTCAGCATGCATTATGCCAGGCGGAACTTCACTCCTTCAGGAGTCCGCTAGCTTTTTGCTGGCGGACTGTTCCTTCCCACACTGAGGATGACCTGACAAATAGATATATGTTTTTAACAATTTAAATATAAAAATTTGACTCTTAGTCCTTCTGTTATTTATTTTTGTTTATTATTATTGAGTCATTATAAGTTTATCTTTATTTAGAAACTATAATGTCTTGATTTTTAAAAACCAAGATATTTATTAGTGATACGTTTCGCAAATCACTCACAGCAATTGTAAAAAAAATTATACAAAATATTTACAATGTTTCAGTAATCATGCATTTAAAAAGATTTATTGCGAGAAATGCTTCAAAATTATATACCATTAAGATAAAAAATTGCTAATCAAAATGGTAATTAGAACGTAATATTTTAATGAGAAAATTTATTATTAATAAGAGCAATTAATATGCAAAACAGATTCGATGAAATGAATTAAATAATTTAAAAATCAAGAAACTCAAGATTATATCTGACAAGAATTCAAGAAGAAATGCAGAAACAGATAAAAAGAATTAATACCTCTCTTAAAAGTGTAAGATTGAAGTTTTTTTATGTTAAAAATGCTTTAAAAAATATGATAAAAGTTTAATTTTATTTTGTCATTTTCCATTATAATTTTTTATTGTATTTTTCATTTATAATTAATTATATTTCTTCTTTGTTTTTATTCAATGTTCTTTTCAGGCTTTAGTCAGAGAAAATTTTTTTCTATTTTGCTAACAAATCCTATATTAATACAAATAAATTTTTTTGTAGAAAAGAGAAGTGCCAGATTACTTGTGCGGCAGAATCAGCTTCGAAATCCTGCAGGAACCAGTAATTACGCCTAGTGGAATTACATACGAACGGAAGGACATCGAGGAACATCTCCAACGAATTGGCCACTTCGATCCGGTCACGCGAGTACGTTTGACACAAGATCAGCTAATTCCAAACTTGGCGATGAAAGAAGTAGTTGATACCTTCCTGCAGGATAATGAATGGGCCTTGCATTACTAATGCCGATATAGCTTACTGCCATAGATTTAAGTTAAGGTGGTGGCGATTTTTAACGACAGAAGAAAAAAATACATGTTTTGATTGAAGAGATTTAGAAGTGAATACATCTAAAAGAAAAATCTCAAGAGAAAATGTAAAATAGACTGTACATGTAAAGAATTAAGTATCTTGTTACCGTAAAATATTTTTACACGCCATATGAGACGTGGAAGCTATTGTTATCAAAGTAGCTATTGTAAGTATATTAATAAATAGTTAACGATGATAAGGATCATGTAAACACATACAGGTTATATATATATAATTCTATAAGTGCTACATATATACAATTATTATTATTAATTACATATATAGAATTTATTAATTTATCTATCGATCAATAATCTCTGATTTACAAAGACAAAATTTTCGTAATGGTTGCGTACAATAAAAACGTGAAATCGAAATTTTAAGGAGTTAAACGAAAGCTCAAGAGTTGAGTAAAAGTTCCAATACATAGTGGCTCAAAGAAAATATAGAATAGTAAGCGCTATGTAGCATCTGTAATTCTCTGTTTTACCATAAATAATAAATTATTTATTTTATCACCAAAATCTCACGTTTTTACCATAATATTGCATGCTAGAGGAAAGTAATTTCAATTATTTTACGATAATTTCTCAAATATCTAGTGAAGAAAGATCTGAATCCATTCAAGGTATTTATTTTAACATTCAACTGACAACAATATATTGATATGTGTGTGTTGTGTGTGTGTGTGTGTGTGTGTGTGCGAGCGTGTGTGTGTGTGCGTGTGTGTATGTACAGTTATGTATACGCAATATTATTGTATATATATATATCGCAATCGTCGCAATTATATGTAATAATAATTACTACCGTCCGCCGTCGGTGTATTGTTGTTATTGCGCAAGCTACATCGACAATATATGATTAACAAAAGTGCAATAGATAGATCACTCTTTGTAGCTCCAGTTATAGCAGCCACGACGACAATAAACTGCTGCAACATTTTCTCCTCTTAATATTTTTTTTTAGATCTACTCTTTTATTTCTACCAATGATTAATTTTAATTTTGATTTAATTTACTCTTTATCTTCTTTTAATTTTTACAACTGGAAGATGAAAAGTAATTTAAATCAAAAGGTTAAAATTAATCTATATTGGTAAAATGGATGTTAATGAAATTAAATTTGAGATTGTCGACTGTATTTTAAAAATTAAAACATTAGAATTTACAGATGTCGGATGAAAAATAATGGAAGATAACCAATCAAAAAATACAGTAGCATTCACTAAAAGATAAAAAAATAATCTTTAATTCATAAATAATACCAACATTTCTAAGAATACATTATAAAACACATTTTTCTATTTCTAACCAAGTCTTTTTCTTTTAGGGAAGATCGAGCGAGTATAAGATAAAATGTGCATTGTAACAAATGATATGATATTAAGATATGATTTATCTTTCATCATTAATTAATCAATGACGATTTCGTCATTGCTTAATTGAGGACTACTGTTATTATTATTTAATTAGTCGCTTAACAATTGCTAATGCAGTTATCTGTTGCTTATCTTTACTAATATACTCGAAGAAATGAAATTCTATTTATTGTCCGCGTTAACATTTGTACGTTTTAGGCGAATACTCCACAACTGAGTAGTCATTAACTTTATAACTCTTTGCACTAAAATATTTTAATGTAAAAAGTTTTAATGTAAATCTTATAAAATTTTGTTAATCACATTAATGCATGTATAAGTGTATTC
>NW_017305386.1:103085-110075 GCF_001594115.1 Trachymyrmex septentrionalis | reverse complement strand
AATGGGGGGGGGGGGGGAGGCAGAGACTTATTTTTATATTTTAATGCGAGAAATCTATATAAACATATAATGAATATTAATTAAATTATATAAACATATAATTAAATATATAATTAAATATAATAAAATTTCTTACATAAAATAATGCAACTATTTTTTTCCTTCAACACAGAAAGATGTTTAGTGCAAAGAGCTAAGATTAAAATATTACTGGAAGATTATGTGGAATATTCGGAAATATCTTTAATGATCAATTTCGACCTAGATTTTAATTCTTTCTTTAAATCAACGATGTATACATTATATATACATAATGTACCTGAAATAATACCCATTAACAGTGCTATTCCTAATAAAAAACTGAATCGAAAAGTCCTCTATTATCTTGCAATTTTCACAATATTTTTTCATCTAATGAACACCTAATGAACTAAATACCTAAAATCGACAACATTAAGATATCTTTAAGAGTTCTTTAAGAAACATCTTCAAAATATTTCACAAAAACACAGAAAAATATCTTAAAATTGTCCTTAAAATCTTATATATCAATTTTATCCATTTATTCACTAATTTTTAGAAATTAATATCTCATTAACTATTGCGAAAATTGCAAAATGGTAGACTTTTCAATTCAGTTTTTTATTAGGAATAACACTATATGATTAGTGGGCATTATTTTAAATACACCTTGTGTGCGTGCGTGTGCGTGCGTGCGTGTGCGTGCGTGCGCGCGCGTGTGTGTGTGTGTGCGCGCGCGCCTCTGTGTGTGTGTGTGTGTGTGTGTGTGTGTGTGTGTGTGTGTGTGTGTGCATTTTTTTTATTGCACATAAGAGTAGCGATCATGTAATTTTTTCCTAGGGCGAAAATATGAAAAGTGAAAATTCTTTATATATGTGTATATGTACGACATAGATACAAAAAAATTTTCACTTTTCACGTTACCGCTTCAACGAAAAAGTTACATGATTGCTACCCAGGTCGAAATTGAACATAACAAGATGAAATCAGAATCTTAATTGACCTACGTAAAACTAATTAGTTGATTAACCTATGGCTGGTACGATAATATTTCTTAGTTCGAAGAAACCAGTTCTTTCGGTCGAATTAATTGCCTTCCGGCTTTTCAGGCATCCTTGAGTACGCATCACATGCTACGCACTGTTAATATTATTGTCAAGCATGATTTAGTCCAATTATTGTCATAAATTTTATTCTCTTTATGTTCATTGTTGTCACGTTATCAATCCACATAATCAATCGTGAATTCTTGGATCCTTAGATCTTTGGCAGAATCTTGTATTCTTTCGAATACTTATATCTTAAATTTATATATTTGAATTTTCTGAGAACCTTATTCGAACTTGTCTTATGCTTTTATATACCTGAATATCCCCAACTTTTTATTTGCTTTCTTGGATTTTTTACTATTTATAGGATTAGGTCTTTAGATCCATTGATATCCAAAATCTTCAAATATCCATAGATCCAAGGATCCAAATGTTTTGATCCAAGGCTACCTATCTAAAACAATATTTTGGGTATATTCACCCAAGTCCATTGGACGGCTTCTACCACTAATCTTATTAAATTTGATGTTAATCGCAATCGCTAAAGAGTAAATGTTTCATCGTTAACTTGTATAATAGGCAATTTTCTCCGCAAAAGATTATTTTTCTTTACCGTCCACGCGACGCGCTATTGTATTCGTTCGAAAACTGTATGCAGATTGTTGACTAATATGTTTTGGTATTCGCGAAGCTTCGAAAATCATTTCACATAGTTAAGAAACTCAACATTGAAAATAAATTATATCTCAGGCGAAGATACATTTAAAAATGTTCTCGAATAAACATGTATACATATTTATCAAGAATACTTCATCGGTACCAAATAGTTAAATCCAAAATCTTAAACACCTTTTATCAGAGTTTTTTTTAAATAAAAATTTGAATTTAATAGTTAACAATTATTAAAGATGATAAAAAAAAGAGAAGAAAAAATAAAATTAATCTTCTATGAATGTATCTCCATCTTGAATAAGAAGTTTCTTATGAAGAAACGGCTTCTATCGCCGAAGCTTACGTTAATTGACACAATAGACAAGATCCTACCACGCAGATGCGCTGACTACAAATCGACCAGATTCACAGCAGCCATTTTTGACAAAACAGCAACAGCAGCAGTCGAAAATCGTCACAGAATGAGATAGAGTGTTTCTTGAGACGAAATTATCCACGAAAACGCGCGTCGCGATTGAGATTGATCCTAGGTGAGATCTTCATCTTCATCGTCACTGGGACCACCCGTAGGACAGCACAATCCTTCAGAACCATCACTCCTGATGCAAAACAGCAATGTCTCAGCCACTGTCACTTCATGCGGCATAATTCCATGGAATTCTTTCAAGTCCGCTGCGGGGAACCAGGCCTTTTCATTGTCGTCAATGATGAGAATTCCAAAATATCTGAAAAGGATCATTGAAGATTGATAAAATGCATGTAAATTAAAATATAGTATTGATCAATATTAATATTATAATGTTAATGTTACAATTAATGTTATTTATTTATTAATACATAATAATTAATATAATATTAGTATTAAAAGAGCTGTATTAATTATGTTAGTATTAAGAGGATTAATACTAACCTACAAATAGCAACTGCGGGTATCCATAAGACGGAAGTAAGAATAAGAATAACGATGAGTACTAAAGCCCAAACGGGCCATTCTTGTCTCTCCGTAATGCCTTTACTCGCCACCCAGGTTGAATAACCGCTTCCTTCGAAAAATATTTCGACAAAAGATGCAATCAGAATACTCAACATCGCCAATGGACTAAGATACTTCCAACATATTAACCAATAGAGGCCAGGCCGGTTGCCGGTCATCAGTTCGATATCGTCAGCGAATCTGAAATCATCGCAATTACAAAATATTTGTACTGATAAACACATCTTTGATCTTGAAACTTATGTACTTACCTCTTTAAACCGTAAACATAGGACACTCCTATACATTCGAAGAACGCAATTATGAGCAATGGAAAATTACCGCTGAAACTATCGAACAGCACGAAGACGTAACTGCCAGCTCCATGAGCGAAGGCCATAGAGATCATACAGCACACCAAACAAATAACACCTGATATAAAATTGAATTTATTTTAATCTCTAAAACTTTTTGAATAAATTTCATTCTAAACAGTAAAATCTCATTCTTAAAAATTGAAAATTAAATCACTCTTTCAAGACTAGCTCAGTTTTCTCTCTTTAGAATAAGATTCCACTCCAAAGAATTTAAAGAATATCCATTACTTCTTTTCATTATTGCAAAAAGTACCTGTCAAAATCTCCTTTCTTAAATTCGGGAAGAGTTTCATATCGACGATGCTAGTAACAACACCTTCCAAAGTACCAAATTGGGAATCGATTCCTAAGGTGAATAGCATCAGGAAAAACAATATCGACCAAAACTGAGCACCAGGAAACTGATTGATCGCTTCGGTGAAAATGATAAACGCCAAGCCTGTACCTGAAGCCGACTATAAAAATAAAATTTATTTTTTTTACTTAAAGTCATCAAAGTACCGGTTATAATTAAGAGGTAACGATTGCTTATTAGAGCTTTTTTTAGTTTATATTTTGTTTGAATGAATATGAATACTCGCTAAATATTCATAGTTTTTTGTGAATAATATTTGTTGAAAACTCAAAATTTTGAATAAATATATGATTACATTTTTCTATGTGAAAATTTTGAATAAATACAATTTAGAGCTCAATTACAAATTTTTGTATTCATCAGGCATACTAGTGGCAACAGCATGTCCTTGAGTGCGTTCCGAATTACACATGAAATGCATAATACATCATTTGTCTTTGTTGTTTACCAAAATTAATAAAAAAGGATAAAACAATACATGATGCGCTTCATGCGTAACTCGGAACGCACCCCTTGGAGTGCGTTCCAAAACTTGACTGTCAACTCCAAGTATCCTCTATCTTTATTCAACATTTGGTGACCAACAAGAATAAAATAATACTTGAGTTGACAAAGTTGAATTTTGGAACGCAACCTTGTCTCGCCGCTCGGCGTGCGAAAAGGAGAATTCCATTAAATTACAATTTTAAACTACTCTAATTCGAAACGACACCGCTAGGCCTCTTCATTTTTTTTATAAGGTTTCTATAATATTTCTACATTATATATTTATTTTTTTTTCAATCTGTAGAAGATTTTCGTTACAAATTAAAAATATTAAAACGTTGCTTCGGCAAGGCTTGGTATAAGGCCGGAATCAGACTATGCATTAAAGATTGAGATTAAAGATTAAAGATTAAAATTTCACCAACAAGGACAAAGAAGTTTCGGCTCCTTTTGTTCTGATTGGTCAAACTTCAATCTTTCAATCCTCAATTTTATTTTTTAATGCATTTTTTTTTTTTATTCCGTCCTAAGAGTTTATGTGTTAAAAGCTGAAATTTTGAAGATGAATATCTCCATTTCGACACCGTTAAAGTCTTTAAAATTTTAATCATATATAGAGACAATTATTTTAAATATAATATCCAAATTTAAAAAAAAATTTGTAGAAACTCAATTTCTCGGAGAAATACTTTAACGTTGAAAGTCGCTTTTATACTCACGTTATCTAACTCCTTCTCTAAATCGCATTCGGGCAGTTCTGGCATTATCAAATTATCTAGTGATCCGTTTCCGTCCGTGATATTCAGCAGCGTGCCGGCAATCGGGATGTCTTCAGGTATTTTATCAACATGACCGAATATACTCATTAACGTGTTATTCTTTTCCGATAAGCATTGTTCGTAAACCATGGTAGCCTTAAACCCTGTTCAAACAGGATCGAAAGTGTACTCTCTAAATTTTTTAGAATGGAATCTTACTTTAAAGAATGAAAATTGAGCCAGAAAATTCTTGAAAAAGAGTGGCCCAATTTTGAATCTTAAGAGTGATTCTCATTAAAAGTTTTAGTAGAAGTATAGAAATCAGAAATTTCCAGGAAAAAAATCACACGTACCTATGATCGAAAAGACGACGATTCCCGCGAACATAGACGTGAAGCAATTCGTCAGGCTGACCATAATGGCGTCACGGTAACAGTTATTATTCACTGGGTTGTACGAAGAAAACGCTATCAAACCACCGAAAGCTAGACCTAAGGAGAAAAAGATTTGTGTTCCAGCCTCCAGCCAAACTACAGGATCAGTCAACGTCCACCACTAAAATGCAAAAGGTAATCGGTAGTTACTTAAACTTTGTTTATTAATAATTTTAATGTAAAAAGAAATTGTGAGAACGCACTTTTGGCGTGAAGAGATGCCGCAGACCGTCCGACATACCCGTCAACGTCACGCCTCGGAAGAAGAAAATAATCAGGACAATGTACGGAAACGTGGCGGTTACATATACGACCTAAAGAAATCAAACTGATCACTTGAAGAGTTAATAACTAATTTTGACTATAAAAAGCTCCCGTACCTTGCCTGAAGACGCGATACCCTTAATCATGCACATGTAGACGAGAATCCAAGCAATAATTAGCGCCAGAGCAATTTTCCAATTAAACACTTCCGGCGTATTGATGTCCTTAGATATCATCAGAGTGGTTCGATACCAGAAATATTGCGTAGGGCTGCTGACCTATTGACCCAAGTCTCACATTATAAACAAAACCGAGTTTAATATGCGCACAAATGCACATAGACAGTGGAATGATTTATATTATATCGTATTAAATTTTGGCGTTACCAAACACTCAGGTTCAGGTGCGTAAGATCCATTTTGGAAATACCTATTGGGACACTCTGCCCAAGGTAGTTGTGATTGGAAACTCTTTGAACAGATTCAGATTTCTATGAGTGATTCCGCACGACATGTCAATAATAACAAAATTAAGCAGATCCTAATTGTTTACCTGAACGAAATAAAATAGGCACCAAGCGATAATTGTATTGTAATAAAGAGCCACATTAAAGGAGACTACGGCACTGCTAATTCCGATGCCGCCCATATATGGGGATACCTTTCAAGATACAGTAGAAAACTTATGTTCAAATATTTGCTTCAATTTATTCATTTGAATTTTTTTCCATTCACCTGATTCCACACTCCAATAGCACCTTTTCTTAGTCTCTGGCCGATTGCCAATTCCAGATAAAATATAGGAATACCCTCGATGGCCAGCATCACGAAATAAGGGATCAGAAAAGCGCCTACAAATATTACAAATATAAAACTCGTGCTTAGAATTGTATTAGAAAGAGCTTAAGCGATCTGTACGAAGCAAATGCACCTCCGCCGTTCTTCTGAGCTAGATAAGGGAACCGCCATACGTTTCCAAGGCCCACTGCATATCCTACGGTCGCCAGGAGAAATGTGAGCTTACTATCCCAATTTTCACGCTCATCTTCGCCTGCTTCCGGTCGAAAAGTCGCCTTGCCATCATTATTGCCGGGGCCGTTTCCTATTTTACTCTGTGAATCGAAGCCAAACTCATTTCATTTCATTTGAAATTTATTCGATGTCTTTTGCAGAAGAGTAACTATAAATAGCCATGTACCTTGTTAGGGCTGGTGTCTTCGAAGGCCGCATTAGTGGCCCCGTAATTGGCAGTAGCGACGTTCTTCCGATTATCCACCACTAATCTACCACGCATCTCTTTCATCTCGAGCTTATCGATGCTTTTCTGGGGCTTTAGATCACGGGAACTTTGCCGGCGAACGAGATGAGCCGTGTTCGCCATATCTTCTTCCTTGTCGTTTTAGTCTTTTTTTAAGTCAAATCTTTATTAAACGAAAAAATCTAAGCGCTTCATCCTATCAAGAAAATAATTGAAATAGTTATTAATAAAAGATGGAGACGGACAAAGTGATCAACAAAAATCATGTATAAAAAAATTATAAATTTTCCTAAAAAGAAAAATAAATGTGATAATTATAAATCAATATAATATGTATTATAATA